>NW_027272647.1:0-272604 GCF_040938485.1 Diadema antillarum | reverse complement strand
GATAAAATGAACATTCATCTAGAAGATTACAATATTTTGCTTGTGACTGGCCTAGTGTTGGAGTGGAAGTCATGTGGTAGTCATTGTGACTTTTCTGGAGTTGGTGTTATTACTGCATTGATCATGCAATAAGAGATATGAGCTGACCTTGCAGAAGAATTGGTGTTCCATACATTGTGCTGCAGAACAGTGCTACATACATTTAGATTTAATTGCAATTGGTGTTGGTATGTTTACATTTCAAGATGTGGAAAGGCTGAGGTTAAAATCAATAAGTTTGTTTGTTTTGTTTTGTTTTGTTTTTTAGTACATATGCCACTGACAGATGATTTGAATTTCCCTTGCACCCTAATGTAGCCCCTCCTGACTTTTATTTGTTTTGTATGAAGATTGGATTATTATGTGGGATATTAGTATGAACATATTAAACTTCATGTCAAATTCCAGTAAGGAAAAGCAGGGCCCTGTTTTATGAAGAGTAATAATTGATCATATGTATACACTTGTAGTTGATTTCTAGGGTAAGTCTGTGGCATCCTGTGTGGTAAGGAAGTTTATAATCAATTATCTTTTGATAAAACGGGGCCCAGATATTGCTATTATACTGAAATGTGTGGCTTACATCTTATTACATAACATTACAGCTCCTACCAAATTGTGATGCCATGGCCATTCATCGCCATGGCTACTGGTTCTAATCAACCTCATCTGGCCTGAATATTATGCAAAGGACTGTGACATCATCACTTAGGTACTCTGTGTACAGTACGTGTACCAGAACGTGATGTTTCATCTGCACTCCAGTGTAAACCTACAGTGAATATACTAATACTGTATTTCACTATAAGACGTGGGGCCCGTTGCATAAAACTTACCGTTGAATTTCAATGGTAACTTCCGTCAAAATTAGGCGTCACAGCCAATCAGCATCAAGGATTATAAAATTTACCGCTAATTTGAAGACTTACCGCTAGAAAGGAGCGGTAAGTCCAGCGGTAAGGGTTTTATGCAACAGGGCACTGCTGTGATAATTTGCTAGTGAGGTTTGTACCTCCTCTCACTGATAACACTGTGATAGTGTCTGTTCAGTAGCAATCAGAAAGCCTGCAGTGTAGCTGCCATTGATGCCTCCCATTAGCTACATCAAAATGTAATTTGCCAGTATCAGGCATTGGAGTACAGCCCACCCTTGACAGGAGAGATAGAGAAAGAGAGATATAGAGACAACAAGGGTGCAGAGATGATGGCTGAAGCTATCACAGCATGCTGGTCTCTGTGTTTGGATGATGGGAGCCCAGTGCATAATTCATCCAGCAATCAATCAACGGCGCTTTACCATGGACCTGTGCTCAAACGACACCTGATTTGCCTGTGCTATAGAATGCACCTTAATCCCTATTCACACCAGTCCATTTTTCCGATGCAATTAATTCTTCTTACCTTGGGGAGGGGGGGGGGGGGGGGGGGGAGGGGCTTATACTGTTTTTATTCTCTGACTTATCTTCAAATCATCCTTTGTTATGCTTCGCCCTTGATGTTCAGGTTGAGCGAAGATTGTTCAATGCCATTACATGTTTTTAAGTGGTTGCCTGCTGGTCAGGGACAGTGCCATGGCAATTGTTTCCTAATCCCAATGCTACTCTGCCCAATTTGTCACTAAAGGTGGCTTAAATTTGCTAAGAATTGCTTATAATGAGCTGGTTCGTGTAAAACAAGGGCCTCTTACGTCAATAGTTTTTCTACACTAGGGCAAATGCCCAAGTTGATTGTATTCTGTACAGATCCTCTATATTATGCAGAAACTAAAAAAAAAAACACACACACAAAAACATAAATACATGAAAGATACTGGAATCTTAGATACATGTATAAAATACAGTTTTATTTTCCAGTTAGTGTTTGTGAGTTTCACTATGCCACAAGGATCCATGCGATAAAGATGTGTACATGCTAAACGATCTCATCTGTGCATTGTTCAAGCCTCCAACCCCGAGGCCAGGCGAAAAGTATGTATACTTTCTATTCATACAGTGATCATATGATGCAGCTTTCCTTTTGTGTGTGTCTGTAGATCTGTGCAGTCCATACAATACCTTTCTATCCATGTCACAATACAATATATGGACAATGCAGGCCCACTATTGTGGTGCTGCAACTGGTAGAACTTTAAAGAATGAGTTTGGCTCAGGGGAAATAGAAAAAAAATGTTAAATGGTAACAGTGGAACCAAATCAATAATTTAGAGAAGTATAATGGTTTGAGACATCAGAAAATTATTAAAGACTGTCAGTTAATACAGAAGTTCAATTTTAGTGTGCTTTTAAAATAGCTCAACTAGAGTAGAGCATGTTTGTAAAATAGAACATTTACAAACAAGTTCTCGAACTGTTCGAAAGGGCTCTTCGAGTGTCATCCACACAGACAAAATAGCAGGATGTTGATTACATTACAATCCAGATACTGAGATTTGTTTTTGTACCTGTTCAGATGGACAGATATATCCTGCTCATTGCTGGTCGCGATAATTTGTCAACCAAACTGCGCATGCCGAAAAATATACCAAAATGGTGACCCTTGCCTCTGCTCATGCACTGATATGATGTGTTTCGAATATTTGGATGACAAATCTTGAGATCATTGCTCCAGCATTTACATCCTCACTGCAGTGCAAATTATTGCGCGATTTCTCAAATGGTGATGGAATTCCGAAATAATCGGAAGATTTCTTGGGATTTGGATCACAATGCTGATTTGCACTAATTAGCAAGATTTTGTTTTGTAGGCCCTAACAATACTCATATTGATTGGGATGCAAACCTTGAGATTTGTATCCGCCTAATTTGTGTCAGTGTGAAGCCAACTATTCCCAACCTCCTCAAAAGCTGCACAGCCCTCTGTTCTGTTTGAGGCATAATTGTCATCTCTTTCTGACAGAGATTGGCTCGCAGGGTCGGAAAATTGATGACTGCATATCATAAACTGATGTGAAGGTGCTACACAAAGTGCTAATTATGATAAAAAACCTAACCTGAATGCCAGCTTGTGTACCACTAACCAGTGAGATTCTGCCACGTGAATTTGATAATTGCCTTCAGTCTGATCACCTACCATGTTGATCTGTCTGTCAAGAGGCAGCCAGTTAACTGTTTCCATGGAAAATTGTTCTTGATGTAGCCTTCCTAACAACAGTTCTGCAGCAAAGCAAGAAAAGATAGAGGGCCCAGATCTGAGCAACTAAGGATATGTTTTCCTTTGTGTGTTTGTATACTAATGATGCACAGGATAGAGTGTGTTAGTGAAGGTGCGGCGCGCTCGAGAGTATTGACAATGGTGCGACATGCACGAGGCGCAGCCGAGTGCATGTTTGCAACCGTTGTCAATACTCGAGAGTGAGCCGCACCTTCACTAACGCCACGAAATAATCCTGTGCATCATTAGTTTTATAAAATGGGTCGAAAACTAACAGCATTATTCACGTACCTTTGTGGGTCAATAGCAGTCAGCTACATGTAGCACTCGCTCAAAAGTCAAGATGTCCGAAGATGTTCGTCCCAAACATTTACGCACGTCGCACTCGGAAATCCCGCACACTCACCTAGGTATACTGTACTGTACGTACGTATAAGAGTATACGTACGCCACGTACTGTTATGCACAAGAAAGGCCGCCGGCCGGCTGTTGTGGCAGCCCGCGGCCCGAACTAGAAGTTGTTTACAGGATTGACAGCGCGTATAGTAGCGCGTGACGCACTTGTAACAACTGATTGAGTGCGCACTGCTAGTGTAAAACATTGTGACGTACGTCAGGCCAGGGAGGTGGAAGAGAGACTCTTCTTAGTGCTTACCTGAAGAAAATAATGCACGCACACGTGACTCATTTCAGCGCTTCCAATTGGCTACATTCTTGAACCCATTTTATAATTTATGTTTGTATGCATACCTTTGCATGTGTGTTTTAAGGAAGGGGGATTAATCCAGCACGAAATATGCTGCTACAGCAGAAAATAAAAAAATATATGAGAATTCCTTCCTGGCTACTACTGTATTATACATAGTCCAGGAACAAACAGTTTCCTTTCAAGAATGTAAAGCATGATCTGTCTGTTTCTTGATAGTGTTCTGTTACGTCATCATTGACAATACGTTGTACAGATGTGTTATATTACTATACCTTCCTAGTTCTCAGGAGTATAAATGCTCTGAATACAGACTATGCATACATTCACACTTGTCATACAGTTTGATTTCTTGCTTTTTTAATGTTCAGGGAAGAATTTTACTCCAAAGATAAAATCTTTTGATTTAGAACAGGAAAACATGGAGGCAGATTTGATATTTAGGTTTGGAAGATTTATGCGAAAGAAAGGATAGAAAGTTAAGGTTAACATTTAATATGTGTATATGCCTTGCATGAGAATTGTAGCACTGTCCAAACAAAGAATGACTACACAACCTATTCAGAGATGCTCCTATCAATGTTGAAAGTGAAACAAGTCCAGTGAAACCAGACCAGCAGTACTGCCTTTAGTAGTCGGCATCTCATCAACAAGGAAATAGGACACGCACACTAGAAGAGTGTTCAAAGGGCTCTCACTTTTTCTCTTCCTGCGACTGCAAGATTGTTTGACCAAAGCAGCCTCTCGAAACCGTCAGAAATACAGATGATTTATAAGTAATTGTGGCATCAAATTTCTTTGTCTCTATTTTTAATCAGAGTGTATCATAAATTGTTTCCTCCTCATTCAATGGTTTAGCATTAATTCACTGTGAACAGTTTCAGTATTGAGGGATTCAATGCACTGCATTTGATGGTCAGCACACGTACGTGGGAAAGTAACGACACACCATAAGAGTGTCATAAGCCCAGTTTTTAACAGCGCCTTTCAAACCAGAGTTATCGTGACAACATCCGACCAATCTTTTTTCACCCTGCCTGTTCAAAAGGTCCCTGCAAAATGTTGCTCGGGTGTTGTCGCGATAGCTTTTACCAAATTCTACCCCAGCAAGCTAAGGTAATTACTGCAGTGAGCTTTATCATGGACGGCGCCTTAATGGTTTCTTTATGTTGCAGTGAAAGAACATTCTAATCATTCAAGGGAGCTTTTTAGCATAAAAGCAAGTTACCATCAAAATATTAAAAGTCGGTGATATCGAGCTTTACAACAGTTCTGTTTCGGCTTTTTAAAATTTGGAGTCTTATGAACCATTGCTAACTTTCTATCAAGGTCCAAATTACACTGTGCTGATGTGTAACAGAGTTGGCCCAAAATGAAAGTGAATGATAAAATGGTTCCATTGAGCATATCACATGACTGCAGGAAATCAAAAATTAAACCAACAACAACAAGAAAAAGAAAATAATGTAAAAAGCCCTGCCTGAAAAATTGTGGCAGAGTAGATAGAGGATAGACATAAGTCAGAAGTTAAAGGGATCGTACAGTTTTGGTTGAGACCTAATTTCAGGTTTCTAACATTTTATGGTGAGATAATCAGAAACCTTTTATGAAATATGAAAGAGCATGTAATTCTGTGAGGAATTCAACATTTATTTGATGAAAATTGGTTTTGAAATGGCTGAGATATCAAAAAAGAGCAATTCTACTAAAGTGTGGGTCCCACACTTTATCACGATTGCTTTGTTTTACTTTGTTTTTGGATGTTTCAGTCATTCCAAACCCGATTTTTACCAAATAAACTTTGAATTCCTCTTAAAATGGTATGCTCTGTACTATATAATAAGTGTTTCCTTGGTATCTCGCAAAAAGTTAAAAGCCCAATTCTCATCTCCACCAATACTGTACTATCCCTTTAAGGTCAAAGGTCAGTGTACTTTGGTTGAAACTGCCATTCTTGAGCTATAACTCAGCTGGGAATCATGTCCTTTGGCAACACTTAGTAAAAAGATATGAATCGATTGCGTGATATGATTAGTGAAGGGTCAAAGTTCAGGGTCAGATGTCACCAAAAATTCAGCTAAAATGTAATTTTCTGACCATTATGTAGAAATCTGGTAGTGATGTAATTTGGTGTAATGAATAGAAATAATTTGGAAAACGTTTCCTTTGCGCAGAGAGAGTTGAATGTGAATCCTTGGTTGGTGGTCCTCATCAATGAGCTTCAAAATGTAAACAAAGGGTCATGTTACAATTACAAGTATGCTTGATATGGTGATAAATGAGAAGTAGAGGCATCCCAGTCGAGTGCACAGCAATCTAATTGATTGAGTTTTTTAAATTGTTTCCAAGCAATGTTTTAGTTTTTGATATAACGTGAAACATTGTTCTTGTATGACTACAGACCTGTCAATTTTTGCTCTAAAATGTGCACAACTGCATAAGAAAAATTAGTGAATTAACGCTGTGATAACACATTTACAGTGAGATAGTGATGAAAATGCCAAAAATTAGCCAAAACCCTTTGCCAGATGTATTAACAGTCTCAGAGCTCACCGGATTGTACAATGTGGTTACATGATGTTTTGTATTGATTAGAATATTAGCCATAGCAGTAGCCGTTGTATGTGAGAGCGAATTGCCTACAGCTTGTTCAGCATGCGATTCAGGACTACTACTTGGACACGATTCTATCATCACGTACAAGCAGCGTTCAACAGTATGCACTACTGAACGTTTGATGTCAAAATGCTTTGACAAAAGAACTCATTAACCTGGCAAATTGCATCAGCCAGGCAAGCTTCTTATTGGAGCTTTCTGATATATTGCAAGCAAATTCAAAATGGTGGAAGATGAATTTTGAGCCCTTCTGAGTACTATATTTTGGCTTTTTCTCCTCTCAGGATTGCCGTCTCAAAATGCCATTGTCCTTTTAATATGAAGAAACAAAGTAACAGAGGGGTATGCTACCTCTTTTTTTCCCCTCATAAGCTAGATTTAACAAAGTAAAAGTGTCAGAAGCATGGCTTTTTGTTTGATATGCCAGGTGGGAATAATAAGAGAAGCAGTGACATTTCTGTAATAAGCAGTACTGTGATGTTTGGGCGAATTCTAAATCATCAGTTGGTACTGCAAGGGGAAACTGAGATGTCTAATTTGATGGGTGCTGCCGGCCTGATATCGGAGGGATAGAGAGGTAATGTTGGAAATTGGCTGGTGTTTTGGTGGATGAGAATGTTCGCAGTATGTGACTGCAGAAATTTTAGAGTCAATAGTTTATGTGGCAGAGAAATGTGTGGAGCATGAGTTCAGAGAAACGAGGGAAATGCACTGTAGGAAGATGAGATTAGATATGATTTTTCCTTATTGTAACTGATATCATCTCTCTTTTGTATGTTTCCTGATGCACATTTCCCTGCAGCAGAATAGAACAGTACATGGCTGTTGCAGTAGCTAAGTGTGTACAAAGTATTTTGCTAATTTCATTGTATGCATGATATGATATGTACAGTATGAGAAACGTCTCTACATGTAGATATCTCTAGGAGACTTTAGTACAGGCAATGGTAGAATTGGCTCCTAAAACAGGACTTATCAGTTTTAGCATGGCGATGCGAAAAATTGCTTTTATTTGCCACCGTTCACACATGGCAATAAAAAGCGCAAGGCTGCAAATGAAGTGCTTTGAATAGATCCAGTCTACACATGCCTGAACAACGACCCCAGTGTACCAGAGTGTGCACAACTGGCATGGTGGGTTGCATTGTGGGATTAAAAGAAGTGATGCTTCTTTGTGCTATATGCGTTTGCGGTACAGGGCAATATTATTGCAAAATTCCCCCCCCCCCCCCCCCAAAAAAAAAAAAAAAAAAAAAAAAAAATCGTCTGGATTGATTTTTGCATCGTGATGCATTTTATATCTCAAGGTTAACAATTTGTGTGTGTATGTGTGTCCTCCCGCAAGAATTTGATGGTTTTTGCATTGAATTGCAAAATGAAATTTGAAGAAACTTGATGGTAAGTGTGTGTGAACAGGACTAATGTCTGAGGTGGTACTTGGATGACATTATTACTGGGAGATGGCAGGGCAAGAGCAGCTGGCATAATTGACCCTGCCATGCAGGACATTCTGTTCGGTTCACTCCCATGTGCGGTAGTCTTAAAGGCACGGCAGTATCCGCCAGCCTCCAGCGTACGCATCAGAACAGAGACATCTCACTTTTATGTCAGTGTGCTTCCTTTAGAACATCCTTGTGGACTGGCCAATTGTAATTAGAAGTGGGAGATTTTATATACACAGAGCGAGCCTAAAGTGACTTGGCGTGGTGATATGCGATGTGTTTGAATGTACCGATAAGCCGGGTTGGTAGAATTGCTGTCAGGATATATCAGCTTCATGAGTTGTGCAATCTTTGCATCCATTCATTCTACCTCTAGCCTACAGCAAGCTGAAGGCGTGAAGATATCAGTCGTGCCAGTATGATCAGCGTATGTCCCACACCCTCTAATTGTTACCTGCCTTTAGTGAGCCGTGCAGTCTCTATTGGATCAGTAAGAGAGTTTTTAGTTTGTCTCACAATGTGAACATGTTATTGAAATGGAATAAACTGTATGGATATTAATGCAGCTTGCACACCTCACAATGTAGTAATCTTGTAAAGGGAAGTGTGAACTTGCTCTATTGGTAGGTTAGCATAGTTGTCAATGTGCTAATTACATGACTGTAGTCAAGGTTATATGCTGGTAATTTTTAATGTGCATTATTAGGCATTTTTTTTCTTTGCTCATTTTTTCTGTAAGATTATTGGCATTTCAGCATAACTCTTGGTAAGTAATACCCATACTTGTCATAGTACACTGTAGTTAAAGCAGAGTGATTGAAATACAGGAATGGTCAACATCATTCCCTCCCTCACATCATGATGACACACACCCTATATATAACTCTTCTTCACTTGTGCTATGTAATGCAGTTACGGTTTGTGTTATCAGCTATTTGGATAGCTGCATGAAATGATTAATGTGGGATGCTCTCCATGTTGTATTTGAATGACTCCTTCCAATTTAAATGTACTTTGCAGATAATGTAGTTTTCATTTCAGTTTGAAAGAAAAATGAATGATGCTGTTATGGTAATACAAAAAAGGTTTCGTATATCATTTCCTTTTTGCCTTGTATATTTGAATATTTCATAGATTCGTAGTGACCAATGGTATATGAATATGCATGCATTTATTGTTTATCAAAATTTTGAATTGTATGATTTGCATGTCGTTAGCTCGTTTGCCAGTTTGCATGGCACATGTCATTGTCTTTTCTTTTTGATTGATTTATGCATGCCAGCATGTGGTGGCTATCAGTATGGCGTGTCTGGTGAGATTCAGTTTCCGGGCGAAGGCCAACTGTACCCCCATGGGGTTAGCTGTGCATGGGTCATTGACACTACAGATGACAAGGTACATGTAACACGTCGGCTGTAACATTTATCATCCTTCCATGGTAAACATGTTCTTTGCCCTTAGCGCATTAAAGGAGCATTGCAGACCATAATTGTTACAGCATGCCTGAATTTTGAATTACAAAACTCTTTATCTTAGACATTATGTAAAACCCCAGAGGTCAAGCATATATACTATGGCAAAGCAATTCTCCCTATTGCATATTTCTCTCTGAATCTGAACTTGTGTGGCGCTCCATTTTTTTGGTTTACCTTTGTTTCTTGGGATATACTCTTCCGGTTATGAACGCATGATATGCAGATGTACGCTTTTATGCGCATTGAATGCCGAAGTACATTGTACTAGTATTCACAGATAGTATCAAATTCTGTCTTATTATCTGTCAAATAATAGAGTTATTTTCTTATCTGTAACTTAACATTAGATAAATGGGATTTTTCTGCGAAGTGGCCCATGCTGGACCGATGATGCAAAGCAACAAAATTATGGAAAATATCTCTAGCTGAAGAACTAGGCATGGATAAACCACAAAACCGGAAGTGTACGTCCCAAGAGTGATCAATCAGATATTGGTATCGCGAGGTGATATCGCTTGATATCAGCTATATGCGATAGGGAGAATTTATTGGGCTTAGAGCTGCTGCGTGGAATGTTATGGTAAAAAGTCAGATGAATGAATGAGATGTGTTCTCCAGGAATACTGATGAGCATGGCTGCATAGTTTTTGTACCTGTGTATTGTAGAACAATTGTCCACCTAAAACTGCATAATTATATTCTGGAGGAGTACTGCAATATTGCATTGAAGGGGAGATTCCCTTCAAAGAAATTTCAAAACAGCTGATGGCAAGAAATTACCAATCATATTCATGGAATAGTCCAAATATGAAGAGGGAATTTCATATGTTGTGACAGCAGGCACTAGTGCACAATAGAGGTTGGATGCCAATGAAGGTAGTTTTTTTGTTTTGCTAGATAAGACAGTTTTGTAGTGAAGGCATTCCCCTTCCCATCTAGCACCGTTTTTTGACTGCATCTGGCATTTTACAGAAGTTTGATATTCTGTATACCACTGAAGGAAAGAACTACAGAAAATTGTAACTTTCTATTACAGAGTGACGAGAAAACAACTAATGAAGTGTTAGTAAAAATTATTGCCGTACAGTTCGAGACATATATGCTGAGTTTGCACTTTGCATTTAGCTTTTAAACACTATGAAGATAGATGTGTAAGGCATTCTACTTGTAACCTTTAGAACCCAGTGGAGTATGAAGACTTTCCATGATATGCAATATTCCAGTTTGAAGATGTCATATGGCTTCACAAATGATATGTTCAATTTCCAATTATTGTAAAGCAAGATATCTCTGTGAATTGAAGCTGATGATCTTTTTCATGACATGAAATTTTCACATAATGCAACTTGCATTTAATACATATAGTACAGACAAAGAACTTTCCTGTGCATTTTAATTTTGCAAATCTTAGCTGTCAGGAAATTTATCGATATTAAAAATACATGTAATGCATACAAACATTCCTCCCTATATGTTGTTTCAGGTTATTCATGCAGTCTTTGAGCGGTTTGAAGTGGAGCCTGGAGTCGACTGCAGCCATGATTTCCTACAAGTGCATGATGGGGATTCAGCGTCCGCAAATATCATTGGGAAATTCTGCGGCACAGACCAGCCTGACAACATTACATCCACGCACGACACACTGTACTTTTGGTTCTTCACGGATGCCTCAGTGAATAGCGGGGGCTTCAAAATTGTGTGGAGTGCCAGGGATCCTGGTAAGTCTACAACAACTCAATCCCTCCCAGAGGAAAGCCAGTGCCTAGATTGAGCAGCATCGCAGTTATTAGCTTCTATCCAAATGCAAAATTTCTGCATCATGCATTCTTTGAACTTTCCCGTACTTGGGACCTCAATTTGATATCTTATGGAAAAGATGCAACATTTGAACTCTTGTCAAATATAAAACTTCTGCATCGTGCATTTTTTGAACTTTCCCGTACTTGGTACCTCAATTTGATATCCTATGGAAAAGATGCAACATTTGAACTCTTGTCAAATATAAAACTTCTGCCTTTCTGTCTTTTTATTTTGATACAGAAATCATAACAGACATATTCAATTAAAAAAAAGAAGAAGATATATATTGATTTCAATCTGACATGTGATATGAGAGAAGTGGACAAATGGACAGATTTCAACCATGGTGTGACACATTCATGTAACACCTCTCCCCTCCCCCCAAATCCCCCCCCCAAAAAAACACAAAACAAAACAAAACAAAAAACACACACACACACACACACAAACCCTCCCCCCCCAAAAAAAAAAAAAAAAAAAAAAAAAAGACATGAATGGTCATCAAAAGATGGAAACTTTGTTTCAGGGGGGCATTTCATCAACGAGTTCGTCGGAGATTTCACCGACGAATTTGCTATCAGCCAATCAGACCAAGAATTTCATTAGCTTTTAACAGTTGTCAGTGTAAATCCTTGCGTCTGATTGGCTGATAGCAAATTTGTCGGTGAAAACCCCCGACGAACTCGTTGATGAAATGCCCCCCAGGTCCGAGCTCAAAGGTACATTGACAGACGTTGAATCCTTGCAGATTTGGTGGCAGGTCACTGTGGTGAATCAAAGTCTTCATTCTGATGCAAGCATATCCATCTTTACATATGATTGAAGTGTAGCTTTTATTGCTGCTTTGCTACACTTCCCAAACCATTATTTTGTGACTAGATAGTTTTAGACACATGGAGGAACAATTCAGTTCTGTGCTGTCACTGCACACTGCACAGTTAGAAACGGAGAGGAAAAAAGTTTCCATGTGGATGATGTTATGCATTGAGAGGTTGTTACATGTCCCGTAGTGGTCAAAAAAGAGGTGTTGACCATGATATGTGTTGACAGTAGATTTTTGTTTCCAAGCAAATACCAATCAGGTTATATTATCAGAGCCACTTTCATAGCCTCCCAGATTGTGCAGGAGACTCTGTTAACCCATCGCAAGTATACTCAGGCAGGTGTCTATGAGACATGCGTGTTGTACGTAGCAAAATCAATCTGTCCTTAATGGGTTAAACTATTTCTGTAAGTCTTGACAGGATGATAAACAGTATGATACAAAAACAACATGAAATATGATATGGGAATTGTAATTGTCCATTTACTGTAGTTGCACGTGACACACGAGTATCTTCCTGAAAGCTCTTTTTGATCTCCCAATGCTCGATCGTTGAATGCAGCTCTGTATCGTAAGCGATATCATGTACGTTGTATTTGTGGTGCACTTTTATTGCTGTAGTGTGTGGTGGAGCCCTCACTGGATCTAATCATGGCAGCCTTCAGTCGCCAGGTTACCCTGGCAACTATCCCGTCAACAGGGACTGCGTCTGGACCATCACCGTGGACGCAGGACGCTACATAACAATAGCGTTTGGAGACCTTCATTTGGAACACCACCCCACTTGTGATTATGACTATCTCAAGGTGTGTGCTCTTGTCGCAGTCGTTTTCATTGTTTTATGTATTCAGAAAATGGAATTATTGAGTAATCTTGAATTCTTATTACGTACAAAATATTCTGTCATATTATGGTATGCATATGCATGGATAGTGGGATATGGAAAAAATATTCTACATTATCTTTTCCATCTAGAAAATGCCTTGTATTTTTCTTTCCTGTGTGTTTTTCACTTCAGTGAGAGAATGAATCCTTAAAGTTATGACTGTGAGGAGACAGTAAATTGTTATGTCCACTTCACTCATCACCAAACTTATATTACTTTTCTTCTTTGTATGCTCACTTTGTTGGTTTCTCTCTCTCTATCTTTGTACTGGGTATTGTCTGTCTATGCATAATTCGCTGCATATGGGTACGCCTCAAAATATGTCCATCTGTCCTCTACTGCTAAATTCTCCTTTCCGTGAAATCATTCTGGAACAGGTTATTGATGGCTTGAACGAGGCAGACCCTGTTCTTGGCACGTTTTGCAGCAGCAGCACACCAGCTCCTGTGGACACCTCAGGAAACGCTGCGTTCCTCCGTTTCCACAGCGACGCTTCGGAGACAGATGTTGGTTTCCAGCTGACGTACACTTCCAGTCAGGGTAAGATGTAGTGCTAGGTATTTTTTACTCCATGTAGATCATGCAGTTACTTCATTATTGCTTGCTCAATGTCTGTTGAGCAGTCATAGCATGCTGTGAGTTTTGCTACCTATGTTTTGGTACTGTAAAAGATTCTTTTTTCGCGCTCAACCAAGTAAGGTTGATCCAGCATGGTTTCAATGTCACAGATTGTCAAAAAAGGCAGAGGTCCCTGATGTCAACTCCTTGGGATTATACAAACAACACAAAAGCAAAATAAACATCTCTGCAACTGTGACGTACAACCACTCAGTATTAAAGGGAAAGTAGCTTGTGGTGTATGATTCTTTGCAAATTTGTTCTTCCATTTAACAAGTTTTACAGTGTGCTCTCAAAATCTTTCTGCACTAGAGTTTCACCAAAATGTGTACATGGATGTTGAATAAACCTTTCTGCACTCATCATGAGAAAGCTGTGAAAACTTTGTCCATTTAATCACTACAGGAAATTGTTTGTGATGCAACTTTGCATGGTTTGCCTCTCCGTACAGTTGATCCAGGATGTGGGGGCGCTCTCACCGATGACAGTGGCATCATCATCTCGCCCAATTACCCGAATCCCTATGACCACAACAAGGAGTGCATCTGGACCATTGAGGTTCCTATCACCGAGGTCATCACCTTGACCATAACTGACCTTCTCATGGAGGAATCAACCAACTGCGTCTATGATTATGTCGAGGTAAGTAGCAGAAGCACTTTCTATACCCTGTGGTGGTGCCGTCACATAAAGGTCTGCTCAACTCCAGACCAACACAGAGATAGTAGCACTGCAAATGATCCCTGGACAATCATTACGCACTAATGTTATTAATAAGAAGGGTTGAGATGAACAGGTAAATGTGTCCATGGTGATATACAGGTATGGGTCAAAGGTCATTGTACTTTTGCCATGAAAATTAAATTTTATGCCATCACAATGTATATTGTTAAAGAGAAGTTTTCTCTAATGAGACAAGATATTTGTATTATATATAAGTAGAGGATAAATTGTTGGTATAGCAATAGTAGATTGATTGACAGATAGTTAACCCAAAGTAAACAATTCTCCCCCTTTTCATGTATACACTGCAATGTATATTGTTGGAAAACAGTTTTATATAGCTATAAGTGAGCTATCTATGTCTTGTAGAAGTAGAGGTTGGAGTTGGTAGAGCATTAGTAGATTGATTGTCTGAGAGTTAATCTAAAGCAAACAACTCTCCCTCTCCCTCTCCCCCAAACAGGTGCGAGATGGATTCAATGAGAATGCTCCCTTCATTGGTCGGTACTGCCAAGCCAACAGCATCCCGCCCCCTCTCACCTCTTCTGGCAACACCATGTGGATCAAGTTTATGTCTGATGGGTCGGTCAATGCTGGTGGATTCCGAGCCACTTATGAAATCAGTAAGGTTCTCCCCCGTGGCCCTACAATTAAAATGTCTTCATTTTGTGGCCTTGCTAATAATGGTATCAGAAAAACACTACTGTCTGTGTGTCTGCCCCCTTTTGTCTTAGCATGAACATCATATCAAGAATTATCATTATCCCTTCATGTTGTTATTTGATTCAACTCTGCCATTTTCATGTGAAGATACATGATGTAATTAGAGTGAGGTTCACAAACAGTATGATAAGACACAAAAAGGTTTTTATGAGGTTGAACTTCTTGTAGTTTATTGTAAACTATTACATTTTTCTGTTCCCTCCTCATAGTTGATGATCCCCATCTCCCTGTGTCTGTACTCTGACATATTTTTGAAGTATCTTATCTGCTTCCATGGGTATTTGCTTTTTATCATTCTGAAAGCATGATAGTGCGATGTCGTTGTTACAAAGTCTGTAATAATACTGTGTATTAGATTCATTATACGTAATTTAAGTATAATGGCTTTTATAACCTATGTATTAATAAGAGATATCAGATATACAAATGTTTACATTAAGTTTGACTTTAAATTTTGACTCCCTTGTTCATTTGTAGTGAATAGATTGAGTATTAATGGAATTTGTGCATGGTTTATGATGCACATCTATCTGTGTGATGTTCAAAGCTGAAAGAAATCTATGATAACTCTCCGGTGCTTCTTGGTTGCAGATTTGGGAATGAAACCAATCTACAACCGTATCTGCTGAAATCTGTTTGTTCTCTGCTTCACTATACGTAATAAGTGTGCTGTGTCAAAATTGTGAAATCTTAATCCTGGTTTTGCTTTTGATTTTGTTTTATTTGTTTGTTCCCCCCTCTCACAACAATGCTAAGCTTGTGGAGGAGTTTTCACAACTGCCCCTGGCAGCATCCAGTCTCCATACTACCCCCAGGCCTACCCGAACAGTAGGGAGTGTGAGTATGTGATCACGGCCGGGGATGGTCAGGTTGTCACTCTCACATTCAGTGCTTTCGACATCGAAGATCACGCCTCGTGCCAGTACGACTATCTGGAGGTGAGGTCTGTTCCTTTACTGTCCAAAATACCGACTCTCCTGTATACAGAGGAACCTTATTGTGCAAATTTGGAAATAGCAAGATAATTGATATAACAAGGTAACTCTGGCAAGTCCTATTCTCTTCATATTTTTCAGGGTTCCCACAGTCATGGAAAATCCTGGAAAAATATGTGGTCATGGAAAGTCAGGGAAAAGTCAGGGACTTTGGAAAATTTGTGAAAAGTCATGGAAAAGTCATGGAATTGCATTTACCTCTTGGCTATGGCAGCTTTCTAGTTTGTCGTGTCTCGCAACTGTCATACTCTGTGATCATACTCTGCTATTATAATTGGTGTTCATGATTTCCATTTTTCCCAGTTTTGTGACATCCCAAATTCTACATAACTCCTGGGACATATACTAATGATAATAGATGTACATGTCATGAGTAAGATAGTGGGTGGAACGGATGGCTGTGAGGGGAGGTGGAGGCCATCATAACGTGTCTGATTTTGGAAACCGTGCCAGAAAGGAAGTCATGGAAAAGTCATGGAAAAGTCATTGAATTCTGTTTTCAAATTTCTGTGGGAACCCTGATTTTTGGTTTTTATCCCTGACGCATCAAGATACTAGATACGATAAAGAGATTTCAGAGGTCCCAAACTGCTCATTATAAACATGATGTTCCCATATACTGACTGTACAATCAATTCCCCCTTGACATCTCTCTGCAGTGCAGTGATCTTTTATGTTTGGTGCTGTTGTCATGGTAACAGGTTCGTGACGGAGCTTCATCCAGCGCCAACCTCATTGCCACCCTCTGTGGAGCACAGATCCCAGCGCCCATAACGACCACCAGCAACAGCATGTACCTCAAGTTTGTCACAGACGCCTCCGTCACCAACCTAGGATTCAGCGCAGATTATGCCTTCTTTGATGAGGGTGATCCGTCCATAGGTATGAGATGTCCGTGGTTCCCAAGCTCTGCCAGATCATTTTGTAATCTTTTATGATCATGTCAATTGGAAAAACAAAAAATGAGGATCTGAGAAAATGGTAGATGATAAAATTTACATATGCCAACTGGAAGAGAGTGAAAACCAGTACAAGTACATTTTATTTATTTGCATATACTGTATATTTGACATTGCAAGAACCAGTCATACATTTGTGACGCCTCACACTATCTGGATTTGCTCATACACTGGATATGGTACCCACAGCTAGAAAAATATTTCTGAACCTGCCTATGCATGGGACCATGCCTTGATCGTGACATATACACAATTATGGTTTGTTACTTATACATCATTCATCACATTACAATAACAAACTTCTCTTTTTTGACAAAAAGGAATTGCATAAGGGAAAAACTGAAAATAGTACACAAGTCTTCTCCATGTATAGTAAGCTTGAAGTAGTTAAAAATAGAATGAAATACAATAAATACACAATATACAACATATGTTTTGGGGGTGACTTGATATGACATATGGTTTGCAACATCATACAAATTCTTCGGGTTATTTTCATTTTATGCAAAGTGTGCATGGTATGTTTATGACACCCATTGTTCTGATCAGTTGTTCAAATTTGCCACAGACATGCTCACATTGTGTCTTGATTTATTTTATTCTTGGAAAAATGAGCAAAGAAAATGAGATTCCATTCGATGAAATCCCATTTTCTTTGCTCATTTTTCCAATAATAAATTATATTCATTTCTGGTCAGTTTTCCTCTGTTTACATTTAATTTATTTTTATGCGGCAATTCAATATGCAGGCTGTGGTGGAACATTCACGGGCACTTCCGGTTCATTCAGCTCCCCATCCGACGGCAATGCATACCCACACGGTGCCCACTGCGTTTACAACATCGTGGTGGACCCTGGTCTTGTGATCCAGCTCTCATTCGATGCCTTCGCCCTCGAAGACCACATCAACTGTAACTACGACTACGTGGAGGTGTATGACAATGGCACCACTCCAAATGTGACGTTACTTGGCAGGTAGGAGCTCTATCTGGGAGGAAACTTTACAGTGTTCTCTCTCTACCTACCAGGATATTGTTTGAAGTCTGTGATCTGCAGGTGTCCTTATACTTGTCTTTAAAATAGAGATTGAACAATCATACTAATCTTTTACCTGACAATGGCATGGCCTTAGTGTGGGACTGCTATCAATACCATCACAGTTTGTTTTAATAGATTCTGATTACTTTCATAAAGGCCAAGTTAAGTGAAAATGTGGACTGAATCCAATCAAAGCAGCTATAAGGCAAATGACACTTAGAATGCATTCTTGAGGGATATCTTATATGGATCTGTGTGCTGTATATCCCAACATGGTGCCTTCTAAGATTTCATACCGATATAAATTTTATATGTATACACAAACTTTATATTTCAACCAACATACCCTAAAGAGATACATTCATACAGAGTACTGTAATAGGAACATGCTGTTCCATCCTTCATATTCTGATGCCAGCTCCAAACAATGCTTTCTAGTGTAATATGTCAATCATATGTCCAATGCAGTCAATCTTTATGAATGCTAAGAATCAACTCATAATTCTTTTCAGAGGTGGAAACAATTGCCGCAACCACGAATAATCTTGAAAGTGGTGATATGATAAAGGCATTGTGGAATATTCTAATGAACTGTTTAAGTGATTTTTATGCTCTGTACTTTCAATAAGAATATTCCTCACAGCACTCTGGCTCTGCCTGTGAAATTGTGTTCGTACTTGCATACTGACATACCCATTCACCGGTACATTTTACTTTCAGTTTGCAAGTGAAAACTCTTTGTACACTATTCATTAGCAAAGGGTCCCATTGATTTTTGCGGGATGTGAGTTATTACTAGAGACTAAATTATGTGTTTGCATGGAGCTTGCATTTGCCATGTTGATTCAAATGGAATTAGCACTGTGATGTTCCTTTTACTTAACTTATTTGACATCTCACTTGCCTCTCAGGTACTGCGGTTCCGTCCCGCCTCATGCCCTCACCTCTACAACGAACCGAATGAGTGTGGTCTTCGCTACGGACGGGTCAATAGCGCTGGATGGCTTCACTGCGTCGTACATTGCTGCGGATGCATCTACCTGTGAGTGTGATGGTTTTACTTTCATACAAGATGAATTCAGTTACAGGGAGGTTAACCAGGATTTAAGTCTGGATAGACATGCAGTGTTCAGCACAATTTTAAAGCCCATTTAGTTCTACCAAAGCATTCCACATTTAAGAAAATATAATAGTTCTCTATAGAATCAACTTTGACATGCAAGTACATTGTGGACATATTGCTTTTTAGGAGGAAGCCAGATTTGTCCGAGGGTAATGCTAACCCTTATTTTTGTTATTCTGTTTATTCCATGTTGTTCAGATATATGGTGTCCATTTGAATAACCACTAAAAGGTTTTTTTTTCTTTGATGCATTTAGTGTTGTGTTTTCACCTATACCATTTATTATGACTAAATTTGGATGATGAAAACTTTTTCCATCACTTTTGTTGACTGACAATTGGAAGCTTGATCGAAACCCCCTGTAATAGTCTCATATTATTTGAAAAGTGTCAGATTATTGCACTTTCCTTTTTTTTTCTCTGCTCCTGTCCTAGTGTGTGGAGGGACGCTGTTAGGCAACACTGGTGCCTTCAGCAGTCCAAACTATCCCAGCAACTATCCAGACAGTCGAGATTGCACGTGGGTCATCTCCGCTCCGGAGGGGCAACAGATCAAGCTCAACTTCACCGACTTTCAGCTGGAAGCGAGCAGTAACTGCATCTTCGATTATGTGAAAATATGGTGGGATCTGGTTTCACTTCTGTGGATGTTGTGTGTACAGGAATTCTTCTCTTTTTTTTTCTCTCTCTTTTTTTTTGCTGACACATGATGATCATCAATGGGGGGATATGCATATCTTCACCAATTACATAATAGCATGATTATTTTTGGATGTGTTTGTTCCAGTATGGTACTTTAAAATATGTGCAAGTTTCTGGAAGACCATTTGGTTGACCAAAGCTCCACACAGATGTAAATGTCGCATTAAGCGTGAATGCAAACTAGGGATGTCTATTTCTTTCTTTCGTTTCAAGTGTATGTGTTTCATTTTGTTTGTTGTTGTCGTTGTTTGAGGTGGCTAGGTGGGGTGATTTATTTAAAAGAGGCATGGAGAATAAACATCTTTTGGCAGGAAGATTTTGACATATTCCAATTGTTAAATGTCCTGAAGTTTGCTTTGTTGCTTTGGATGTCGAATTCCAGGAATGGTGCTTATGATACGTCACCTCTGGTTGGCACCTTCTGTGGCACCTCCCTCTCTCCAAGTACCTTCATCTCCCATAGTCACACCATGAGAGTTACCTTCCACACCGATAGTTCCATCACGTACAGCGGGTTCAACGCCATCTATGATTCCACAGCTACAGGTGGGAACTTAAAGTTGTCGTATTATCAGGCATGTAGATACCCTACACATAGTTCAACTATATCACAGTGTTTACAAAGATGTACGAAAAACACAGAAAATTTATCAGATAAATGCAACTGAGAAAAAGACAAGTTTTCAATATTTTCTTAAAATTGTGTACTAAACTTGCAGATCGATGAAGTGGGGAGTTTGTTTAAACTTACTATTTTTGACTAAGTACAGTAGAGATTCCTTCCAAAGGTTATTGAATGTCAAAATCATGTAACCAATGACCATGTGAATATTCAATTTGTTTTGTTTTTTTCATTTATGACAGGGTGCGGTGGCGTCCTTACCTCACCGGAAGGCAGCTTCTCCTCCCCTAACTACCCCTACCCTTATGGGCACAGTGCTTTGTGCGTATGGACCATTACAGTGGCTAGGGGCTCTCAGATTGTCCTGACTTTTGACACCTTTGATGTCGAGGACCACTCCAGTTGTGTCTTTGATTATGTGAAAGTGAGTGTAAATGCAAGAAGTGCATATTATATACTGTAAAAGTTGATATTTTCGCGCGACTAATTTTTCGAGCTTGGCCGGGTGAGAAGAGTTTTGCATGTTTTTAATTCCGCGGAATCAAGACATCACCAACTGGAACATATGGCATGCAAAAATATCCGTGTGCTTTTATTTTCGCGCTAGTTTCTGGTTGCGCGAAATGCGCAAAAATTTCAACATCGCGAAAATTTCCACTTTTACAGTATATATATATATTTTTTTTTTTTCTTTTAATACATATAGTTGTGTCTTGTGTCATTGGTTATTTTTCACCCCATTATTGTGTTGTTGTGTGTAATCTTTGTGACCCATTGTGATGCAGTTTATATAACTAATATTTTTTTTCCCCTCTCGATGTTATGATAAAAAAGACCATATTAAACAGAGGTTGACTTGAGAATGATTATTGGAGATCCAAATGATGTACTGTCACAGAAAGTTCCTCCGAGCTTCTGTTTGTGGAATTGTACTGCATTGGTCACTTTGGGTTTTACTTGTTTGATCTGAAGTATACCTCACCTTGATATAAGAAGACTACTTTGTACAATGTATCTGCAGGGATTATGTCAGAACGGTGCTTATAGTGTAGTCTAGATTGTGTGTTTCATGAGATATATGAGTCAGTTGATTTTGACTTGATTTTATCTGTTTGTGTGCTCAAAGCCACAATTCAGGATGATTGTCGTGTTTTAGATCTAATATACTGATCTCATCATGCCTTGACAACAGAATCTGAAAGATTCTTTTATTTGGGAATAATGTGTGCCTGTGAGATGCATGTAACAAGCAGGTGTCTCCCTTGGTGCTCTGTACACCAGAACCTCCGGGATGTTAAAGGGATAGTACAGTATTGGCGGAGATGAGAATTGGGCTTTTAACTTTTTGCGAGATACCAAGAAAACACTCTTGAAATAGTACAGAGCATACCATTTTAAGAGGAATTCAAAGTTTATTTGATGAAAATCGGGTTTGGAATTACTGGAACATCCAAAAACAAAGTAAAACAAAGTGATCGTAATAAAGTGTGGGTCCCACACTTATTAGAATCGCTCTGGTTTGGATATCTCATCCATTTGAAAACCAATTTTCATCAAATAAACGTTGAATTCCTCATGGAATTACATGCCCTTTCATATTTCATAAGAGGTTTCTCATTATTTCATCAAAAAATGTTAGAAACCTGAAATTAGGTCTCAACCAAAACTGTACGATCCCTTTAATGTGTCAATGTTGGCAACCCCTTAATTGAACAAATTACCAGGCATCCCACAAACTATCTTCAGGTAGTGAAAAATAAATAAATCATGAATTAGTAAGCTTATGCGTTCCATTCTTTGCAATCAGTTCGCCCACCATTTAACTATGGTAATACGTTGCTTTCTGAATATTTTGTGTGGTTAGGTGTACGATGGTTTGGAAGCCAACAGTGCCCTCATAGGGACCTTCTGTGGTACCACCGTGCCTGCCCCCCAACGCTCTGGAGGCAACACCATGCGCATCGAGTGGCAGACTGACTCCTCGGTCAGTGGCGATGGTTTCCTGGCTTCTTATCAGGAAGGTGAGAGACTTGAGCAAGACTAATCATCTTCTTATGTATCTTGCCTTGTAGGGTGCCAGAGGGAATATGTTCTGGATGGAGTGGTGTCTCATCTATCCTTCATCTTTGCAATTTAAAAAGGAAAAGAAAACAACAACAACAAAAATTATTTCAGGGAACTTTCTTGATATTTAGGTTAGGTATGCTATATTTGGTATACAAGTACTGATCAAAGTTCTTGCAAATCCCTGAAAGTCAAAGGGCACTGAACTTTGGTGAAAAAACAACAGCAACAACAAACAAACAAGCAAAATTAGTGTTTGTTTTTTTTACTGTCGGTGACAGGTTGAATAAGTATTGCTCTGCAGTACCAAGTTCTGTATCATAATTATGTTTTATGATTCCTGTTATGATATGTTATACCACTTAACTGTCGGATATGGCTGTAAGGGTCATACACTTTCCAGTGGAGTAATTAGTCAGCCAGTTCGTGGAATGCACCTGAAATAGGTTTGTATAGTTTAGATAACTCACATAGTAATAGTACAACATATGACAGATATTTTGATATATTTCTGTGCCTTTTGAGACATGGCACATAGAACGCTGATACAAGAGCATTTCATGTTGACAATGTTGAAACTGATAGTCAAAAGGAGATATTCGGGGTTCAGAGGCCACTTTCAATTGACTGCAGAGAGTGTGGCATCAGTTATGCAACCTTTTGACAATGTCAACAGCATCTCTTTCAAAACAGCATAAACATGCATGACATAGAATCAAGTAGTTTGACGATGTCATCAGCATCTCTTTCAAAACAGTGTAAACATGCATGACATAAAATCAAGTGGATATACTTGTGTATTATATAGATATGGTAGATCTACATTGTACAAAGGATGATGTTTTTACCATGGGCTTCTATCTTTTCATGGTATTTCGTTCCCAAGACTGTGACGACATTGTCCTGACGACCCCAGAGGGTTTCATTGAGTCGCCTAACTACCCCAACCCATACCCACACAACAGGGACTGCTCATGGGTCATAACGACAACAGTTGGAAACACCATTAACTTCACCTTTGTGGATCTGAACATAGAGAGCCACAGTACCTGCAGCTTTGATTATGTCAGGGTGAGTAAGCAGGAGTAAAAGACACAGAACATACATCGAGGCAAGAGTTTTGGACACTTCTTGCATGGAAACCACTCATTTACAGTCATGGAATAGTAATGAGGATGATGACAACAATGATGATGATGATGATGATGATGATGATGATGATGATGATGATGATGATGATGATGTGATGATGTGATGATGACAGTGATAATGATGATGATGGCGATGATGATGATAATGACAGTGCTTTCTATTAGAGTGCATTTTCTTTAACAGAACAAGATAGCGCCAGACATGGAGTGAAAGACAGCAATAACGATAACGGTTAACAAATATTAGAGGACACATTGGATGATTGCCATGTAGTAATAACTAAACAGTGGAGGTACAGAAAACATCAGACGCCAGTGAGAATGTGGATAGTAGCCATATTATACTTTTTGATTTTATTGAGTCAGTCCACTACACCAATAGCGGTTCTTCTCTAATTAGAAGAATTGATCAATGTACAGTCTGCATTTTTTTTTTTGTGATAATGACAATGGTTAATGTAATATTCAGCCCGTATTTAACATAAGTGTGAACCAAATCTACACCTTGTAGTGTAGTCTGATTATTCATTGAGCATGAAAATGGCCATTAAATTCTGTTATCTCTTTGAAAGAGCAAGAAACAACTTGCGACCAGGCTCTCATCTTCATTTCATCAGATGAATCTGCTGAGAACCTGAGAATAATCTGATTATGTCATTTTTGTCGTCCTCACTCAGCTTGTTGATGGTCAGACAACTGACGCCACAGAGATTGTGAAGCTCTGCGGAAGTGACACACTCGTTGATGGAATCACTTATGCCAGCACTCAGGAGTACATGAGGCTCGAGTTCCACTCTGATTCTTCTGTGGCAACTGCTGGTTTTCAGGGTTACTATGTCATTAATGGTAACTATGGCAACATCCGTATTCCCAACCAAATGCCAATTTTTTTTACAAATTACAATGATGAGAGGTCAAAGTTCAATATTTGGCATTACTACATGTTTGCAAAAAAAAAAAAAAAAGGTGTCATTTCCAACCATTACTCTTGCTATTAAAAAAAAGTCTGGTTCTAGTGTAATATTTTGTGGGAGGGTAGAAATTGATAGACAATGTTATTTGGTGGTACACAGTAGTGGTGATAGGTCGAAAGTCTCTTTACTGAAATATGCATTTTATATTCTTGCCATTCAGCTGGAAATGTCCTGTGATATGATATTATGTGGCAAGAGTAATGACATTAATGTAATAAAAAGCACAAAATGTCAGAGGTCATTCTCTATCCATAATTTGAAATAGCCATGTCTTGGGGTATTTTTTTCATTTTTTTGTGACGTAATGGTGAAAATTAGATTGGGAATCACTGTAAAGTGAGGAATGTTTGGGTGCATTTTTATCTTGTGAATTTCGCGAGAGCCAAGATTCGCAAAAGTAAAATGCACACAAGAGTTCTCATCTACATTAATATGCATTGAATGCCAGTGGCAGTTCTTGAAAATGTCATGCCTCGAAAAAGGCCGTCAGCTCCAATTCACAAAAATTTAATGCCACTGATATATCTTACTTTACAGTATTTCCTTGTGCAGACTGGTTAGATATGACATTTTCCATGTAATGTTAACATTTGTCATGGCTGACTGAAATAGGGTGATTGTAAGTGAAACTGAGATTAAAAGGGCTGCATAAAAGACATAAGATTGAGGATGTTTGAATTTTTCCTTTGTACATCTTATGACATTTTTCTTTTTCACAATGCATATTCAGGTGATACAATTTGTAGGCCCTATAGTGTAGTGTCATGTTGTGTAGCAGTGGTATGTATGTAGTTTTGATTAACTGTTGATTTCTTACCAGGTCTGCTCATCATGAAGTAATTCATCACTGTAATGATGACTGGAATATCCTTTAAGTTCTATTTTGTGGCTCATTCTTTCTTGCAATATAGGTATTGCTAACCAGCACTAACTATATCCTGCCTATTTCTGAACGCAGACATTATCAATTGTAGTGGCCTGTTGGCAAGTGACATCTAAACTTGTATTAGTTAATGTATATATTCCTTTTTTATTTGTTCATACTCCCCTGAGGTGCTGTTAGAGGGCAATTAACAAGCATGCTCCCCTTTTCTTGAAATGCTAACAGGTTGTGGGGGGCAATTGACAGGGAACAGTGGGTCTCTCTCTAGCCCCAACTACCCCGCACTGTACGACCACTCCCGCGTCTGTGAGTGGGTGATCACCGTTGACATTGGCTACTCTGTTGTCCTGACCATCGATGACATGGAAATCGAGCATGCCGCTGGCTGTCAGTTCGACAGTCTGAGAGTAAGATGCAAACGTGAAGAATGTATACTGTGTAAGCTGTTATTTTCAAGTACAGATATTTTCGCGAATGAGGAGGTTACAGACATTTTCACAAAATATTGTTTTAATTTGTGAATTAACACTGAGGATGTCGTAAAGTGCACTATTACCATAGCGGATAGCGATATTTTCGCATGTCGTTAAATTTGTGGTCCAACAATGATTTGTGAAATTCATGATAACTAAACCCTTGCAAAAATAACAGCTTATACAGTATTGCAAACTCCTTACTTTTATTCATGACTATGTTATGTGCAGTGGCATTTTGTTTGGTTTTGTGTCATCAGCTATCTGTAGAGGAGAACGGGAGACTAATCTTGAGCACTCCCTCCGTTATATTAGGATACCTGTATCAGCAAAGATCAATATCCTTCCCCCACCCCTCTGTACACACGCCAATCCACTCTTCACCCTGCGCTAGTCTTCTTTACAGACACTGGTACACATTCATGGCCATCTTATCTTGCTATCAAATTCCTCTCCCTGTATGTAGTATTAGGCTCAAAACCTGCAGCAATGCACAACAAGACATATGTATCCCTCATATGTAGGGAGAGATAGATGAAACAACAACAACAACCACCCTAATGCAATCAATGTCCATATTTTCTTTTTCTTACCATTCCTACAATTTCCATGGTGTTCACTGGTGCTTGAAATCATGTTGCCTGGCAAGTATAATCAATGTCAAATGACTGACACTCATTCTACTTGGTAAGGTGACAGTATGAATACAGTATGAATACATGCTGCAGTCAATTTTGCTTTGAATTTGCCATCAATATAAAGCTGTTTTTTTCTTGCATACGACGCCACTGGGTTCCTTCCAATAGTTTGGTTCCTTTCCCCTTTAATACCTCTGCTGCTCTGGTATGTAGAAATTGCAAGGTCAGCAACTAACATTTTACTGTTCGGAATTTGAAGTGGACTTCTTGCGTACATATCAAGGGGGAACATGCTGTAGTAGTGCCTTCCTGAGCAATAAGTGCATGGGTGATATTATAATTTGTCTTTTAGTGATCGTGAGTTTTGTCATCTCATTGGTCAATCAACCACTGAATATATCCCGTATTCCGTGATATGACGTCATGATACTGTATTACACAGCCAGCTGCGCGTGTACCAAAGACGCTTATAGGAAAGTGCGCGCTAATCCTGTACAAAACAAATGGACAGTGCGCGGTCCTCAGGCGTATTACGCACATAACCTGAGACCACTAGATGCTTGATAAACAACAGCAACTTATATCTATCTGGCTACTGCAGTATCTTATGGCGTGTACGTGTACGTATTTGTATGCGCGCATACAGTAATCAGCTTGCGAGACGTAGGCCTAAGTCAACATGGTCATGGCTGACAGCCGGCGATTTCAACATCGTTCACGAGGGGAAATCAGCGAGAAGAAGGTTAGCACTTACACTTAAAAAGATAAAATCGTTACCCCCTGCTTGTTCTTACGAAATAGGGGAAATATATACGGTCTGGTGCCATATTCCATTTGGGCTCCGGCCTCATGGAATATGGCACCAGACCGTAGATATTTGCCCGTATTTCGTGAACAAGCAGGGGGTAACTAATAGTCTCTGATCATTAGGAATGTAAACAACAAAAGGATTCAATTTTGTGATTTAAATCTTTACCTTGTACAGGTGTATTCCGGCAATGATGCCAATGGATTTCTGCTAGGCGAATACTGCATCACCCAGAAAGATCCAGTGACGATTCCATCTACGGGCAATCAAATGTTTGTGCAATTCACCACAGATGCTAGTGTCAGCTTTGGGGGATTTCATGCCACGTACCAAGCTCGAGCAGGCGGTAAGATTTACAGACTCAAACTCCTTGTGAGCTTGTTGAAGACAAAAGGCTTAACCTGTCAATACCAAGCATGTTGTGTTCATTTTCAGCATTGAATATTGATTGTCAGATGTGTACACATCATCTCTTTACAGAGGAGCAGTGCACTGTCATTGATGGCCTTTATATTGAAGAACAGGGGTTCAAAACCCTGCCTGGCATGCTCATCCTTAGACAGTGTGTCTTTTACCCACTTTGTCCTCATTGAATGAGGTGTAATCCAATGAAATGATTGCAGTCAAAGGTTAAGATCAAGAGTCAGTGTACATTGCCTGAAAAAGTCACATTCAAGGTGTAGTTTCACCTTGGAATGTCCAGTTGTGATGGGAATATAAATGGGAAAACTGTGAATGAATATTGCATCAAAGGATGAGAAAAAAATGCCATTTACAAAAGTCCCTGTACTTTTCCGAGAAATTACAGAACTTACTATAGATGGTTATTTACTAGCTGTGTCTTCAGCTTTAAAAGTCCATTGATAATTTTCTTTGATTTGATGGATAGAAAGATATTAAAAATATATTTCTTTCAAGCAAAGACTGGAAGGTCATCGAAGTTCATATGTAAGTTGATGAAATTACTTGTCTGCTATGCCTAAGTACATACAAAGCGTCATCCATTTCATTATGCTTGACATGCAGTTGAAATATGACACTGCACTTCACTGATGATAAGCCAAGTAATTGATAGAGGTGAGAGCACCCATTTACTTCAATAAGCACTGCTCTTTTACCGACTTGTATGTGTCGTCTCTTTGCGATCAGGGTGTGGAGGAAATTACACTACCCCCCATGGAGACCTGCGGTCTCCAGACGATGGCTCTGGCAGATACCCCCACAACACCGATTGCTTCTGGACCATTACTGTGGAAGACAATCACCGTGTTGCCCTCACTTTCCTGTCATTTGAACTGGAGGATGCAAGTAGTTGTCAATATGACTACGTGAAGGTGAGGTCATTGATTTAATCATTCACTGCTCTTAACCCATTGGGGACGATTCCCGAGTATACTCGGGCAGCGTCTATGGGAAATGCGTGTTGTAGCAAAATCAAATCATCCTCAACGGGTTAAAGTTGATACAGACAGTGAATTTTACTTGATTGGTTATTACTACTAATGAAGTTCAGTTGTCATTGAAAATGGAAAAGATTAATTCTTGACATAAGTAGCCAAATGCATGCCATATTGAACTTCATTGCTTTAATATTCATCCATGCACTTGCCAGCCTCAACCATTGGCGAGAACAAAAGTGCAGCACATACTCGGTACTTTTTACTTACTCAGTGCATTAGACAGCCATGCATACTTGTGCACATACATAACACCCAATTAAGCTCTAGGATGGTATGCTTTAGCATTTGCATTGGTGTATTCGGTGGTATCTATTATTTCGATATCTATTATTTTATTACATATACTTGTGCGTAGATTCCTATAAAAAAGGAAATAAGGAAATTCATCAGATTTCATGGTGAAATCCGTTCCGATCAGAGTTAGCAGGACTATCTTTAGGGAATGCAGTGTTATTCCAAGGTTACCTGTGGTCCACCTTTGGGGGTTCCTGAAAGCTTGAACAATGAAAATTTCAATCATCCAGTAGAACAGTAACCTATTTATTTTGTGTCAATATGCTTTCAACTAAAAGGTAGTACTTTGTAATTGTTTTAAGCCCCTGAAAAGGTAGAATCTATTTTTCTTAATGCCTTTTTAATACCCTGGAGGATGGTAGAGACATTATTGTTGGTTTTGTATGGGAAGGTTACAAATATGATAATGTGTTATCAGCACTGGCAATTAGAGTTAGCTTAATACTCTCTCTTTGGAAGCATACATTGAGTGTTTTGTTTTTGTGTGTCTATGTGTCATTTTTTTAAAAATCAATTCTTTTTGACAGCTATATGATGGCCCAGATGACTCCTACCCACTCCTTCTTACCCAGTGTGGGGCGGAGCTTCCAGATCCCCCTCTTATCTACTCCTCTGGCAACCAGATGTCTGTTCACATGTTTTCAGATTCCAGTGTTGCTTACTCTGGCTTCCATGCAACTTATGAGACCGGTCAGTTGGTTTAGTTGTTACTTATTCAGCAAAGCATGTTTCAAGCCTGAATATGCCTATGCAAAACCACCAGAAGGTGAAAAAACAAAGATGGAAAGAAATGACATTACCTCTGTCTTTCATAGATGCTTACAAAACAAAGAGCAGACAAAAAGGAACACGCATATAAAGTGTACACATATTGCACATGCATGTATAAAAGTATACTATACTATACAATACAATACAATATTGGTAATTGTAGAGCACTCTTGCTAGTGGCCGTAAATCACAGTACTTCACAAGCGTAAATCGTAAATGAAGGGGGGGGGGGATTACGATTGAAAAGGGCACGGTATTTATGTTAGATCAATTAATTCTTGAAGTGAAAAGAGAAGAGAAGAGAAAGGTATCGGACAATTAAAGTGGTGGGAGACCAGAATTTTGACAGTTTACTAACTGATTTCTTTATTCTAGTGAACACTTTCTAGTTCTATAAGATGATTTTGCATTGTGTGTTTCATTAAATGATTAATTTTGTGATTAAAGAAAAGAAAAAGAATTTTGTAAGGAAACTTTTATTTAGTATTTTCAGCCAAATTCAATTCTACTCTGTTTCTAAAAAAAAGAAAAAGCTCATTCTTGCATACTTTACTCCAGTCAGCACATGACTGCAGCATAATAATATGGCATGCTTTCTGTGTAGCTCGATGTGTACGTCAAATGTTGAAATGACATACATATGTATTATGATATATTTCTTTTCTAATCATGTACCATATCAGTATGCGGAGGCCGACGGGATGCCACCGTTGATGGATATATTGAGTCCTCCAACTACCCTGACAACTATCCAAACAACATCAACTGTTCATGGATCATAGAGTCAAATGACCCATGTAAGTAGCATTTAATATTTCTTTTCTGGTTCACAACAGTGTAGTATTGATGTCTGTGCCCAGAATTATCACTTTATAGAGCCAAGAGTGATGACAAGGATAATGATTATGTCAATATAACTTCTAATACAACTTGTAGTACAGATAGTTGCAACAAAAATTACAGTAATGATTGAAAAACAAAGAATTGGTGTTCCTGTTTATGTCTCAATGAAATTGATAGTAGTCATCAGTAAGATTACAATTACGATACAGTTTACTAAAATTATCCGTTCTTCAAGATGGAAGACTGCTGTTTATCACAGGAAATATTCACATCTAAAGGTAAACGAAAATATGGGAGAAAAGAAAATAAGAATCTGCCAAATATTTGCCAGTATGCTTGTCATATTTTGGGTTAGGAGGGAGCTGACTGTGTGTTGACAGATTTCTGCATTTTAATGCAGATGTGGGATGCAGGGTGCATGTGTCAGTAAGTCACCCTTAACACCAAATGTTCCTGTGTCCTCTTCCTCTTGCCTTTGACTCTCTCGTCCCACTCCTCCACTCTCCTTTTCCTCCCCATCCTCTTCCGCATTTCTCGTAATCCTCTTTGTTTCTTCTACTTCTCCTCCTCTTCCAACACTGTCTCCTTCTACTGTCCTTATCTCTCATTCCATTTTTTTCTCCTCCTTCCTCTTCCTCCTACTTCATCCACCCCCATTTCCTCTCCCCCTCCTCCCCCCACCCCGGATCCTTCTTCCAGTGGACCGAGTAACTCTGATCTTCACCCACCTGGACCTTGAGGTCAACCCTCCTTCGGATTGCCACGACTACGTCACCGTGAGGCAAGGCAACAGCGAAACAGCCCCAGAGGTGGGCACCTACTGCGGCACCACGGTACCGGCCCCTATCACTTCCGTTGGGCCCTCCCTGTTTGTCTCCCTCTTCACGGATTCAAGCGTCAGTGGCCAAGGTTTTAGGGCAACCTACTCGACATCGGACTCGGGTAAGTGTGACTGGGAAAATTTGTTAAGTGGTAAATGATACCTGCTGAAATATCCCAAAGTGCCTCCATTTTTCCCTTGTCATTGGACATTTTAGCCTGGTAGGAAGGTATTGATCTTCAAGGTGGGGCTTATTCTACAGATACTGCAGTTAACGTCCATGAATGGTAAATTTTTGCTGTTATTTACTGTACGAGCTGAAATTTTCGCGTTGGTTTTATTTTTGTGAATTTCGCGAATCGCCTTTACACCGCGAAAATTAACAACACGCAAAAATGTCCTCCAAGAAGCAATTCGCAAAAATATCTGTACTCGAAAATTTCAGCTCGTACAGTAAGTAGTTATGTCGACACTGACAAATAGGAAAGTGATGATAACTACAGATATAATATGATTTTACAATTCACTGATGGCTTATGTTGTTGATGAAATTAGAAATGAATATTCGGCAGGGGTTTTGAATTCAGAACTCCCGCCCAGTCGTCAATGCTTAGAATAAACCATTTATGTTTGTGTGTTTATTTGTTTGTTTGTTTTTTGTCTACTGAATCTAGCTTGCGGAGGTACTTTTGCCGCCCTGTCTGGCTCCATCACGAGTCCCAGCTATCCCACCAGTTACCCACAGGATGTGGAATGTGTCTGGCTTTTCCCTACATCAGCTGGAAACTCCATCCAGGTTTCTTTCAGGTGAGCTGCTTGTATGGAGGTGTCACCATCGTGGCAGACATGTTTGGAAGTTGGAACAAATTAGACGAGAAGAAGATTCAGGGAGACAAATTGATTTTGTGCTTTGCCAAATAAGACTGTTTCGTTCAAGCCATCACAATGAAATGTACAAAATTTACAGTGAAGAATTGGAATTAATCGTGAACTCATCCAAAAACTCCCTCAAGCTAATTAGGCGTTTTTATGTCGCTAGATCTATATCATTATGGTACCAATGTGTTTCATGGAAGATCTCCTGTGTTGCATGCAATTTTAGGAGAAACATACAATGCTAGTCCCGCATATCTTTGTTCATCAAATCCCCATCCCTGCAGCGTGTTCAATATCGAGTCCAGCAATGGCTGTGCCCAGGACTATGTAGAGTTTCGACAGGGCAGCGAGACGGGAGCCCTGATTGGTCGCTTCTGTGGTGACACACTCCCAAGCAACGTGACGAGTACTGGGACCCTGTGGATGAAGTTTCGCTCAGACTCCCAGTCAACTGGTGTTGGCTTTATGGCCAACTATGCTCATTGTGAGTATGCCTCAGTCATGCATACGTATGCATGGCCGTGCTTGATCCATTTTGTGCCCATGCACTATTTATATTAAGCTTCATTTGCTAAGCTTTTCCATCAGCATTTTAATAGTGATCCATCCAAACCTGGCTGAGTCAAAGATTGTTGTTCCTGTTTGACCAATCAGCAGTGATGCACTTGAATGGGCTTGCCAATCTTCAACTAGATCAAGTTTGGATGGCTTACTGAAAGCTGATGATAAAGATTGGCAAATTTAATCAGCTTTGTGCGTGGTCGCCTGAAGAGTTAAAGGGAACCCAAACCCAAAAAGCAATGTGGATTGAGTAAAAGCAGCAACATTAGTAGAACACATCAATGAAAATTTGAAGAAAATTGGACAATGGATGCAAAAGTTATGAATTTTTTAAAGTTTTGGTGTTGGAACTGCTGTATGAGGAGACTACTAGGGGTTATGAAGTATGTGTGGACAACAATATAAAGAAAATATACAGAAAATTCCACAAAAATTCACTTTTCTAGCATAATGAAAAAACATTTGACTAACCGCTTTCAGGAAGCAGTGGGAATGATTACTGCCCTTAACGTATGTCAGTATCAAGTTGATGGAATGTGTAATTTTCATAAAATATCAGTTTTTGTGGAATTCCTTTTATATTTCCTTTATATTGTTATCCACACATGATGCCATAACCTCTAGTAGTCTCCTCATCCAGCGGTTCCAATACCAAAACTTTAAAAATTCATAACTTTTGCATCAATTGTCCGATTTTCCTAAAGCATTCACTGATGTGTGCTACTAATGTTGCTGCTTTCACTCAATCCACATTTCTCTTGGGGTTTGAGTTTCCTTTAAAAACTGATTTTGTTCACTGGAAGTAAGAAGTCTCCCAAACCCCTTATCATCTATCACCTGAAAGACTCCTTATGTCTCATTTCGAATAAAGGTTAATCAAAAGTGAAAACTTTGCAATTATTTTCTGATGTTGATGCCAGCTCTCCTGTAATACTGTTTCTTGACGTTCTGACATACTGTCTATCTGTATTAGTGTTTGGCGGAGACCTCTCAGGAGATTCTGGTACCATTGAGTCTCCGCTGTATCCAGCCGTCTACCCCCACTATGTCAGTGCCCGATGGACGGTCACTGTTCCAGCCGGAAACCTGATTCTGTTCACATACACAGCCTTTGATGTTGAATCCCATTCATCCTGTGCCTTTGATTATGTAAAGGTGAGATCTGCATATATATATATATATATATATATATATATATATATTTTTTTTTTTTTTTTTAAATTTTAATTCCAGCATTAAAAACAGTACATCCAACAGTCATATCAAAAGTGTGTATATGTATGGGTGTTTTCTTTGCAGAATTATGCTCAACTGATAATTGAAAAAGGGCATCAGCTCCAATTCGCATAAATTTCATGCCACGAATATGTCTGGCTTTACAGTAGATGTAAATGTCCTTGGTTGATGATACATCTGGAAAGACTAGTTCCAAGAGGGGACATTACATTTTAAGTTCTTTCTCTTCTTCCTTTTCTGTTCTGTTCAAAATTTTCAGATCCTGGATGGGGTGCAGGATTACTCTCCCATCCTGCAGGTGGCGTGTGGTACCGACATTCCCAGCCCTGTGCAGACGACGGGGAACGTCGGCTTAGTGGTCATGAGCACCGACTATTCGGTGGCTGGTACAGGGTTCCAGCTCAGCTGGCAGGCCGTGTCAGGCAGTGCCACCATCGCTCCGGGAACTCCCCATCCAAACAGTGAGTAAAACAGCGCCCTCAGATGTTGTTACATGTAATTAGGTGATCCGAGTATCCTCTCGGATCACCTTCTGTATCTGTACGGATTCTTTGTTGGGTGTTCTTCTTCTTCTTCTTCTTCTTTCTTTATTTCTGGACAAAATTTGTGTATCGATTAGCTCAGAAAGTGTTCTTCCTATCAATTTCAAACTTATACCATATATGTATCATGTCCCAAAGACGACGGGTCTAATAAAATCATAGTGATCAGTCGACCGTGACGTCACTATGACGTCATTATATGAAAACACATTCTCAAACATATCTCATCAATGGAATGGAATTTTTCAATGAAATTTACGTCACATATATTTCAAGTTATGCGCATTCTACTCATATTCTCAAAATTCATATTTTCTCTTAAAACGCGCGCGTACGCGCGCGTTAAAATATTTGTATGCTCCAATCGAGCTCAAATTTTTTTTGCACACGTTTCAGACCATTTGGAGCATTTTTTGAAAAATTGAAAAAATCGGACGGACGCGTACGCGCGCGCACATATACGCACGCACAGCTCATATGCAACTGAAATTTCCCGTTTTTTGACGTTTATCGGATGCCTGAAATGTCAAGTAATACTTCTACCAAGTTTCAAGTCAATCCGACTCAATATGACGTCATACGGGCCCGTCAAAGTTGAAATTCCGCGCGCGCGTCAATGGCGATATACAGTGCAACAATGCCAAAAAACCACCAATTTTAATTCCGATATTACTCGTCAGGATGGACGGTGACCCTCCATTTTCTTTTTATATTCTGAAAGCTGATGAGTTGTTCATGTCATTTCATGGGTTGGCGATGCTGAAAAAATGATTAAAAGATATCAAATTTCTTAATAAATTAAAAAAAGTAAATTTTCAAAATGACGTCATCAAGTTTCAAGTTCACTCGAGCGTATCGCACTAATCCTTTGCCAATTTTCACCCAGATTTCAGTATGATGTAGCTTATTAAATACTCTTTCATTAATGCAATAACAACATTTTGATTGCATGACGGCATCACCTCGTAAAAATGGATTAAATGTAATCTTGTCAAATTTGACCAGTTTAAGTGTTATCTCTATGGGAGTGCAGTTTTTCTGGAAATGAAAATTGACATGACTATCTTTATCGAGCACTAGCTCCCTTATGCTTCGGTGAATTTCTCCCAGATTTTAATATGTTGTAGCTGAGACTTTGGGCTATTGGTAATGTGCCCTCTATTTTTCATTTGATGTCGGGATCACGTCCAAAAACTTGGTTGAAATTAAAGCTTATCTTCGATGTATTGAGATATTCCTTTCTTTTTCCAAGTTTCTTTGCAATAACTCAAGAAAAACACGCTCTATCAGCATAATATTTTGCACATGTTTAGTTCATGTCACGTACATTATTTCATAAGATAACAACTACTTGATCAGACACCATATTGGGTATGTAAATTGGGGTCAAAGGTCATAAATGTTTCATCTTGTATCTTGGTGAATACATGTCCTATCTTTCCCATATTTTGCACACGTGAAGACCATGTTACAGGGATCATTTCATAAAATAACCACATTTTGCTCAGATGCCATCTTGTCTGTGCAAAGTGGGGTCAAAGGTCAAATATGTACTTCTTTTTCTATCTTCGTTATGACGTGTTATCTCTATGGGAGGGAATTTTTTAGATGTGAAAATTGACATGACTCTCTTTATCGAGCACTATCTTACTTATGCTTCGGTGAATTTCTCTCAGATTTTAACATGTTGTAGCTGAGACTTTACACTATCAGGACTCGAATCATTGATTAAAAAAAAAATCGGATCACCTAATTTGTCAGTGTTGACAAATTCCGGTTCTAGTTTCTTTCTTGTTGCTTTCCCTTGAAATAAGTATGTGAGCATTGTGCCAGGGTGTGGCATCGGTGCTTACTCATTAAGGAAAGTGGTCTGGGACTTGTGGCAAGATACTGTGTATCTGCACAATCAATACCACTACTGTACATACATGTATGATTTAAGCTCTGAGTGAAGATGCACATGCAGCACAACCAGAGTCAAGTCAGGATGTCAATACTTTCAGAATCCGCCCCCCCTCGACGTTTCGCGCAATATCTTCGCAGCGCGATAAGCTCCCGCCGCGATGTTTCATGACTTTCTTCTTTCAAGTATCGCGCAACTTTTGAGACCAAAATTGTTGCGCCCGCTCGTACCGTTTTGACGCGACGCCCGTTCGAAAAAAATTTATCAACCCCAAAATTGCTCCAAAACGTGATTTTGTGTACAAATCCAATGCAACTTGTGATTTTTCAATTAATTCACATAAAAATTCATATCTTGACTTAGAATGGACGAAATTAATTTATTTTAGCATAATAAAGCTTCGAAAAATGTCTGTGACAAATTTTGGCCAAAAACAAACAAAAACAAAAGGTCGAAAAACAAACAAAAACAAAAGGTCGAAAAACAAAGAAATACATAAGAAATTCAAAAAAACAATCAAATACATAAGAAATTAATTTCGATACAGATTCTTTTTTATCCTATGTCTCAGGAGAATGATACAAGAAACATTTTAAAAAAGAAATTAGCTTAATTAGAGCATTGATAAGTGATTTAGAGCCCAAAACTGATTTTATGCATAAATTACAATAATTAATTAATATAAAATATAAGAAAAATTTTTCGGAGAAAGCAACCATACATTTTGAAAGTATACGTCGCGGGCGTCGCGTGTGCCGATTTTCGGCGCGATCACGCGTTCCATAGGCGAGATCTGAAGGGGGGGCGGAATCCGCCCCCCCCAGATATAGCACAGCCAAAAAAGCCCAGCCTGATTAGGGTTAATGCATTCATTGTTACGTAATCTTTGACACACTGCAAAATTCAGGAATAAACCGATTCATAAATAGATCATGTGGTACAAATGACCTGTTTTCTGTCAGTTTATAGGTACTCCACTCATTTTTAAAGCAACATATGGTATAAGCTTGAATGACAAATTTTAAGGAATTTGGGTTCAAAGAAAGAATCGTCCATCGTGAACACATGGGAAGCAGCCATTTCATGCGTTTAATGCACTAACAAATTGTCTCTATCAATATACTGGTCTTTAATGAATGTTTTGTTGCTGTCAGGTGGATGTGATGGCAAGCACCACTACGAGCTGGCTTATTGTGTGGATGTATTAATCCGTTGAGGGCGAGTCCCGAGTATACTCGGGCAGGTGTTTATGGGAAATGCATGTTGTAGCAAAATTAGCCCGTCCTCAACAGGTTAAGCATGTTTGATATGTCAAGTAAAAAATTGTGAAGACCAGTGTGGACTGTGGAATTGTGCAAGAATGTGCCCATGCAGCAACAAGGACCATTCACCCTGACTGTGTTGCTTTTTCCAGGTTGTGGTGGCCCGCTGTCAGCAGTTTCTTCCCCTCAGACGTTTAGCTCCCCGGGATTCCCAGACGGCTATGCAACGACACTGGACTGCATCTGGATCATCACAGCACCGATCAACGACAATATCATTCTCAACTTTACTTCTTTCGCCCTGGAGGCCAGCAGTGACTGTGTCTTCGACTGGGTTAGGATCTATGATGGTGAGTCAAGGCTGGTTGGCAACTGATGGTACTGCTCTAAAAGTATTACAACAGTCTTCCACATTTGACGAGATGCTGACAATCTGTTCAAATGTTATGAATTTTTAAGAGTTCAGTGTTACCATTGCTGAATGAGAAGACTAGAGCAGTTTGTATGTAAAGTCACTACAGGACAATGATGTGGAAAAGAATTAAGAGAATTCCACAAGATATCTTTAAAAAAAAGAGAGAAGAAAAATGAGAAGCACAGTCACATTCCCTCCTCTTGATACTAACTTATGTGTAAGGGTAATATTCTTGTCCCCTCTCTTGTTAGGGTAAAAAGTTCCCTTTTTTATAATGTGGGTTTCATTCATCGTTTAAGGTAATGCAACACCTCACTTAACTCTGTAGTGTCTCTCCACACCTGTTACATCGTGCTATTACACAGTGATAGTATTACGTTAGCTAGTAGAACGAGAGTACTATCATCTATATATTGCATCTTGGGTCCCATTAGGTGCGGCAAACACGGACACACTGCTGAATGAGTTCTGTGGATCCGTCTCCAACCCAAGCTTCTCCACTGGCAACGTGATGAGAGTTGAATTCCACACAGACATCTCCATCAACATGACAGGATTTGAGGCAACCTACCAGACTGGTAAGGATCATAGCTGGCCTCCCAGCATGTTTGCAATCCTACTTCCCGTTTTACAATGTAGTTACTGAAAACCAGAAACATTCGCGGCATGAAATTTTTGTGAATTGCAACTGGCATTCAATATAATGTGTGTACAAAAACTTTTGCGCATATTTTACATTTGCGAATTTGCTCCTTTGTGAACTTGCAAAAGTTGCATGCATGCAAAACTCTCTGGTTTTACAGTATCTACAACTGTAGCTCTCCTTTCTCTTACCCCCCCCCCCCCCCCCTCTCTGTCTTTTTTTTTTTTCCTCCAATGTCCTCATCTGTCTGTCTGTCTCTCAGTCTATGTTTCTGATAATAGAAGTGCTGAAAGTAGCACCTGTCTGTGCTATGGGAGGTGTGCTGGTACTCCACCACATCTCAGACCTCCACCAAGGGACTACCTTTAATAAGTCCACTCTTGCATTACTTACCAAGCATTAGTCCTGCACTGCTGTGCAAAAACTGTATTAGTTCCTTACAATGCATCTGAGCGGCTGATAGACATAGTTCATATCTCAGAATAAGAGGCAATGATGTTACTTACAGTAATGACAGTAATGTTAATGTCAGTGAATAAGAGACAATAGTGAATTTTCAGATACCAATTTTCAGTGATTTCACTTCCTTCTACAGGATGTGGTGGTCACTACATAAGTCCCAGTGGGACCATTCAGAGCCCCGGCTATCCTTCAAACTACAGGACCAATCTAGACTGTACCTACTACGTGGAGACTGCCACGGGCTCCACAATTAGCCTCCAATTCCAGGAACTGGACCTCGAGGCCTCCACCAGCTGCTCCAAGGACCAGCTCTATGTGAGTACCCTATCTGGGTCCATACTATAGCTAGCACCCTATCTGGGTCCATACTAGCACCCTATATGGGTCCATGCTAGCACCCTATATGGGTCCATGCTAGCACCCTATATGGGTCCATGCTAGCACCCTATCGGGTTCATGCTAGTACCCTATCTGGGTCCATACTAGCTCCCTATCTGGGTCCATGCTAGCACCCTGTGGGGATTCCAGAATTCATTATGGGATGGGTTTCAATAAGACATTTCACTTTCTACGATTACCACTGAATGCAACTACTAAACACCCCAAAGCTTTTGACACTGCCACAATGTCTATGTTGTGAAATGAAGGTTGGCATCACTCCTCTTATCCCATGTTCATTTTGTAGCTATTGAACGGGGGCTCATTGAGCTCCCCTCCCCTCGGCACCAGCCCTTACTGTGGGACCACAGAACCAGCGGATCTTGTCACTTCCAGTAACAGGCTGACCGTCCGTCTTGTGACTGATGAAGCTGGTAGTGGACGTGGCTTCAGCCTAAGCTATGTCACTCAGACAGCTGGTCAGTTGGCACTCCTTTTGTTTCAATTTACTTCCACCATTGTGTGAGTTGTGCAAGTTTGCTTGTAAGTAAATGATGTAATGTATACTGCAATGCTGTAAACTACAAACTGTCAGACGACAGGAAACTGGTGTGGAAATAAAAGCATGCAACCTTTTGGGCTTTATATGCTATTTTATTTTGATGCAGTGGAATTAAAAACATGCAAATTTCTTGAGGCTGAGCAAGAAAAATTACTTGCATGAAAATTTCTTCTTGTACAGGTACATGTGCTTAGTTTTTGCTCACAATGTAGCTTTAGCTGTACAATCTACATACGCACTTTACAAAATATTAAGAGTTCAGTATTTTGGCACTTTGGCACTATGGAATGACACACAAATATGGCACTCTGTAGAAGACATGCATCTGTGGAATCAGTAAATTTAGGGTTCGGTAGTTGGTGGATAGGTTCTTGCAACACAGATATTCTCGTATGGATTTGAAAGTGCAAATAATTGGTGAGAGAAACTCCACGGTCATATTTGCAGGTTGTGGTGGTCACCGAACACTGACCAGTACTTCCGACACCGGCTTCATCTCCTCAACCAACTGGCCAAATTCCTATGACCAGAACATAGAGTGTGTCTGGGTGATATCTGGTCCACAGGGCAGCCTCATACGGGGTGAATTCGACAGCACCTTCTACATTGAACCTCATGAAAGGTATTAGCTATCCATCTTTCATCGCCATACCTTAATCATGTCAGTCATTGTCAAAATACCTTTGAACGTCTTCAACAGGCATTTTTAGCTCACCTAAGTGAGCTACTGTGATCGCTCTTCTGCTGGCATCTGGGGCCCAAACCCTCTCCTCAAATTAAAGAATCTTAAGATATCTTCTTCTCTAGAACCAGAAGTGATAGAACCAAGTTGATACTATGAGTTAGTACATTGATGACTGTAGTTTCGAGTTTGTTCATGCCTGACACTTCTACAGAGTGGAACAGTTTTTGTAGAGAGCCAACAGTACACTGCTTTTGCCATGCAGTAAATCTGTGATGCTTTGTTCTCAGCTGTGTGTATGACTACGTCGAGGTCTGTGACGGCAGTTCAGCCAGTGGTTCCCTGATTGGCCAGTTTTGTGGGTCCACTGCTCCAAGCCCAGTCACCACAACTGGAAATGCCATGTATGTTCGTTTCTCGACTGACCAGAGTGTGACCCATGAGGGCTTCAAGATGACCTACAGCACAGGTAACATCCTCTGCTCATTTTGACAGTTTACAAAAGGGAAAATGTGTTACTTTCAATCCATTTAGCAGAAAGAAACAACAGACTTGTGAGGAGCAATAAACATGACCATTGTGTAAGCTTCGAAACTTTTGTGGATTTATTTAAAGAGAAAGGAAAAATGGTCACAAAAATGTATCAATGATTGAAACAGATGCAAAATGTTCAAATAAAGTAGACTCAATGGTTGAGCTGTAAAAGCTGTCAAATTTCTTCACAATGCTTTATGACTATTTGAAACAATAATGCATGATTTACTGATTACAAAAAACAAAACAAAACCAAAAAACGCTTGTCAGATCTGTTACGCCCTTTGAAGGTATTGTAATTTATGTCACTGCGGGAGAGCCAGAAGTCACTTGGAGTAATGTTATAGCATGCAGCTTGTGTGTAATCTGGAGAAAATGATGCCCATTCACAAATTCTGTACAGAGGCAGAACAATTGCATTGATATTGATACAGTTGGCCCATGTACCCAGATATGATTTTTAGCAAATTGCATTTGTGATGGGGCTTTTGCTATTGTATTGACCAACCAACCAGCAACCTGTGGTGGGAGCTTCTCTGGAACCAGTGGTAGCTTCAACTCTCCAAACCATCCTGCCAACTACGCGGCCAACCAGAACTGCGAGTGGTACGTGACGGGTCCCATCGGGCACTACCTCACTCTGACGTTTTCTGCATTTGGGGTCAGCGGCACTGGGGATTGCTCTGCCGGAGATTACGTCAGGATTCATGATGGAAGAAATGCATCAGGTGATGATTCTTTTCATGTAGTAGCTTTGCTGAAATGGTTTCAAAAGGTTGTGATTTTCTTGCTCTACAAATGTAGCGATGTGAATAGTTCAGGAAGATTGTGGAGTGGCAGCATTCCCAAAGGATGTGAAGTGATTCCTATTCCAAATATGGCAGAGTCAATCTTAATGATATGAAAAACATTTTAAAGTGATTTTTGTACATTTAATCATCAAGTCTAGTCGAATACAAGTGTACCTTGAATAAGGCTTTGCACAGGAAATGCTATGTATTCTTCTACCACATCATGTTTGAATGTGTTAACAGAATAAACAATTTTCTTTGTATTGAAAAAAAGAAGAAGAAATAAATGTAATACCTAAAAAATCCTTTCATTCAGAGAGCTTCTTTGTCATTTGTATGAACCTTTCTGCTTTTGTCTAACAACATTGTAATCAGATGGTCAATATTGCTCTCAGCTCATATCGTTTCTACTGCTTTCAAACATACATGTATCAAGTAGATTAGATAAAATACTCCTACGTTAAAAAAAAGAAAGAAATAGATTTGAATGCTTTCAATACTTGGTGTCTTTGTTCTTGGTTCAGAAAAAAAAGAAAGAATAAAAAACACCTCAATGAGCTGTATGCCTTGAATGAAACGATAGACTAACAATACTTTCTTGAATGATTCATCACTGCAGCATCCATCCTGGGGACGTATTGTGGCAGCAGCATCCCAGCTTCGGTGGACACGTCAAGTTACTACGCCTACATCGTCTTCGTCTCCAACTCCGATTCTCAGACAGGAAGTGGCTTCTCCCTACAGTTTACATCCAGTGAAGAAGGTACCAGTCACACCATATGACCCATCACCAACACAGTCTGCTGAGATTACTTGGCACAAGTCTTCTGATTTTAACTTTTTCCACATGTCCAGACCTCAGCCTTCAAATAGTGTCTGATATTCCAGGCAATATCATTACAGCCTACAGAAAGCTGGCTATTAGTCAGATATAGCTTTGATATATTACCTTTAAAAAGACATGCAGGAGGCATGGTATTAAAATGCAATATATAAAAACGATCTTTCTAATCACCACAGCAGCATGCTGTATTAAAGGACATGAAGACTGTGTCATCTTTCAGTTCTTTCAAATTTTACAATGATCTCAGACTTAAGATAGGAGGCAGTTCATGTACTAAACTCATCAATTTCTTTTAAAGAAAGCAAGTATCACTAAGACCACCTTATTGTACATTTCTCAGACTCGAGGATTATAACTTTATCAGGAAAACAATAATGTGTTGCTGGTTCACAGTTATACTGTAAAATTCAGTGGTTTGCCTTTTACCATTGTTGTGCTAAAAACTGAAAAATTTTGAGGCTGGAGACCTGTCCTCCTATAATACCAGACTCAGTTTGAAGTCCTGGATTAATACATATTTACTTGATTAGGATTAGATGAGAATCTACAGGTTCTTGCTGTTGTAGCTCTGGCAGTAGAGAGAAAGATATTCAGATGTCTCACCATGAGGTCTCTATCTGATATCTATTTTAGACAATACTGGAGACTTTGAAGCATTTGAAGTTGATCTGATCAACACATTTGTAGGGGGTGGGGGGCAGAGGGGCTAGAGTTTCCACCCCTTCCCCATGTCATGTTATGCTCAAAGGCTGTATTTAAGTCTTGGTATAGCAATGTAAGGATATGTGATCGCTCTCTGTCAAATAAGAAAAGAAGTTGGAGAAAAAGACAAAGATGGAGTCAAAAGGGGCCTGAGCTCTAGGATTGAAAGCCCAGGACCATTTTGACTCCAATTTACTCTATTGGCTCGCCACTATCGGATAAGCAGTTTTCAGCAGCTTGTTTTTTGGTACAAAAACAAAAGAGTAACACTAGACTCTCGTGACTTTTGCCACCTGTCTAGTTTGTGGTGGTGACCTCGTGACCTCCACGGGGTCGTTCTCATCGCCGGGATACCCCAACCAGTATGACCACTCCAGGGTGTGTGAGTGGCGCATCACGGTCCAGCAGGGACACCTTGTCACTCTCTACTTTGATGACTTTGATGTGGAAGACTCGTCCTCCTGCTCATATGACTACGTTGCTGTGAGTGTTTTCTGCCCATTTGTCTTCAATTTATTTTTCTGTGATGTGAACAGAGTTGCCAACTATTATACCTTGACATTATTTGTAATTATTTTTTTCTTGGAAAAAGTAAACATAATTATGAATATATAAAATGTAAATATTTTGAAATTTATATAAAATGTAAATATTTTGAAATTTATATAAAATGTTAATATTTTGAAATTTGAAATATTTGTTATTTAAAGAATTTATATGATATGTTTATTTTCCATTTTCAGGTAATTTTTTCTCACTAAAAGATGGTTTTTCCTGTGCATCAATATGTTTGATGTTGTTGTTGTTTCGATCCGCACAGGTTGACAGCCCTGTATTAAAAATCCAGCACACACACGATAGAGTATTCTGTCACATTTTAAATTAAAAATGTGACAGAAAAGGCAATATTCATCATAAAAAAAGAAATAACTTTTTGATTCTTCTGTCTGGTGTATAGTAGCCCTAGAGTCAATGCACCATACTGGAGACATTCTTGTACACAAATTCTTGGATACAAATTCTTGTATACAAATTTTTGTATGTCATTTGCATGTTTTAGAATTAAGAATGTGACAGAAAAGGCAGTCTTTATCACACACACACACAAATCCTGATCATTCTCCTGTCAGGTGTATAATGGCCTGGGAGACAATGCACCATTACTGGACACACTGTGTGGAGTCACCACACCCAATGCCATATCCTCCAGTGGCAACACAATGAAGGTGATCTTCAGAACTGACGGCAGTGTGTCAGGACGCGGGTTCTCCGCTCGTTACGACTCAAGCGATGCATCAGGTGTGTATTGCATGTTGCTTGATGCATTTCAAATGTCAAGTCTGTGAAGATTAGTTTGGGGCCTTTTTTTTTTTTTTTTTTGAAAGGTGCAAATTCATACTCACACAAGGGAATTTTTTTTCAATTTCTTGCTTGTATTGCTCTTTTAGTCTAAAGAGATGTGGATGAAGTACATATCGTCTGTTGAGAATGAGAAGGGCGTTAAGTTGTCCAGAACACTATGGGTTTAGCGGCAACTTAACGCCCTTATCATTCTCAACCGACGATATGAACACCTATTATGTGTACTTCATGATGCATATTTAGTTGTAGCACATTTAAAATGAAATTCATTGACCCATGTTGAATTATGCCCACGTTCATGCTTACTGTTTGTGTTACTGTCATTGCAAAATAATTTGAAAAACAGAGAGGGCAGGTAAAAAGACCTTGTGAGAGATGGTTTAGCCTCTGAGTTGGCATAAGCAACTACTGTAAACATTGCTAGAGGAAAAAAATGTCATTTAAAAAAAAATGATTGTGCACAGACTGTATAGGGAGAATCATCCAGCCGGATTGATGGGTGTGTTAATGTCTTATTATATGAATATGTGAATGTGGTTAACACCAGAATGCTGAAGATATTATTTGTCAGTATTGTGGTTCTATAACCTAAATCTAGGATGGTTTTTGGATAATTTGTGGGTAGGCATTGAGATAAAAAGCATGAAAAGTTGAGCTGATTTAACCATACTTTCTATTTTCTGGGGTAATTCTGATGACAAAGGGCCAGTACCAATGCTTATGAGGCTACCCTTGGTAAATATGCCCATGTTGTTATTATGATACCACTATGTCATTAAATTTTAATTTACTTTCATCCTGGCATGAAACTTCTGATCTCAACAAATCCCTCATTTCCTGTATCCATGTCTTTCCTCATTCTCTCTTTCATGTGCTCATTTTTGTTCTTTGACTTTGGATGTATTTTGTCTCCTGTTTTTTTATTTTTATTTTTTTTTTAATTCAGTCTGTGGTGGACAGCTGACTGTTAGCCCAGGAGAATCTGGATACATCATGAGCCCCCAATATGGACTCGCAAATTATTCCAACAACCTGAACTGCGAGTGGGTTCTGGGTAATGCTGTCAACGTAAACAGCTCCATATACCTCTCGTTCGTTGGCGACTTCGGTTTGGAAACGCACACGACGTGCGTGTATGATTACCTGCAGGTGTTTGAGGGTAAGCATTGTTGGATTATTGTTTTTGGTTGGTTCTTGTTTGTAGTGCATGTATGCATCAAGTCAATATGCTTGACTGTCTCTCCACAGCTGTTGTTTAATTATTGTATTGTTATGTACCGTATGTAGCTTTTCTTCTAAAGGGATGGTATAGTTTTGGTTGAGATGGGGATTTCGGTTTTAACTTTTGGCTAAATGATTAGAACCCATTTATATGAAATATTAAAAGAGCACACAATTGTAGGAGGAATTAAAAATTTACTAGATGAAAATTGGTCTTGAAATGGCAGAGATATCCAAAATTATTCAAAAGCAATGAGGTCCTAATAAAAGCTGAGACCCACCTTTTTATTAGGACCTCTTCGTTTTGGGGTATATCAGCCATTTCAAAACCAATTTTCATCAAATAAACTTTTGATTCCGCTTAGAAATTACAGAATTGGATGCCTCTTAATATTTCATATAAATGGTTTCTACTTATTTTGCCAAGAGTTAAAACCTAAATCCATATCTCAACCAGAACTAAAACATCCCTCTGAACTTGTGTGTGCATCAGTCTATCAAGAAATGACCCACCACAATACGAGATTTCATATAAATGTAACATATCACTAATATGAGCAAAACCTGATCGATTCCTCTGAAATATTTTCCATTTGCTTTTAGTCTTGATAAACATGTGTATTTTCAAACATCTTAAGAAGAATATAATGTGTGTAATACTGATTTAATGATTCATATTTACTGTATGTATATGTACCTAATAAGGGATAAACACTATGCAGCTATTTTCCCAGTCAGAAAATCTTTGTGTCACATCAAGAGTTATTGTGTTTTCATTAATTATATTAATTATGGCACTTTTGTGAAGATTCAAAAAAGAATTCTACTTCAACCCATTTTTGTTTTTTCGTGCCCTGAGTTCACTGTATGATGCATTCTCAGAGGAATCTCAAGAATCTTATATTCTTCCTTTGTTCCATCTCTTACTTTATCAGGGGCATATTCATTAAACAATCCATTTTACTCGCTTAACCCTCTGCATTCCACGTGATATTACCTGCTCATAGGTTTGTGTGTAAAAGTTGTGCACATTTGACTCATTGGCAAAGAAAAGGTTAAAGAAAGAACTAACAAATCATCTGACAAATGACTATGCACAGCTTGCTAAGAGTAAATGCTGCTCTAGCACTTTATGTAACAATGTCTTGTTCATTTTAATCTTCCCTTTCCGTCTCAACTTATGCTCAGGGGTGGATGACAGTGGTGTCGAGCTTGTGCGATTCTGCGGAACCCAGACCCCAGATCCATTCTTCATCCCCTTCCAGACTGCATTCCTGAGGTTCCGCACTGACGGCAGCATCGTAGGACTTGGCTTCAGGATGCAGTATGAAGCATCAGGTGGGAGCTATGTTATCATCACTGGAGAATGTGCTCCTATTGGTTCAGCATATCACTTTCAGTAGAGCAGGAGGGTGGGATTGTTGAGTCCCAGTAAGGAAGGGGAGGGGGGGGGGGGGGGGGAGGGAACGTGGGGGGGGGGGGGGGGGTGGAGGAAGAAGAGGAATAGGACCGGGTTAGGTGGAGATACAGATGTGTCGGTCAGATTCTTACAGGTACAAGGCAGATGTGTTGGTGCAGCACCTTTCAAAATGGATTTCAGTGCCTCACAGTGCCATACGACTGGATGTCATCAATCACTACTTAAGTATTTTCCAGGGGAACGCGGGTGCAAGAGAAGTTGAATGGGATGTTGTAGACGACACTTGATATTGTGATGAATTTCCTCATAAAATCATTTAATGTTATCGTCATTTATGAAATCCTTTCTAGTGATTGACGTACAGTACATAGCGTTTTCCATTTGTGACCAAACATAACATTGCTTTGATGTTGAAAACTACACCCAAAAGAAAAAAAAAACTGTCAAAGGAGAAGAATGTACTATGCCACAACAACACTCTCGGCATAGTGTATTATACCTAGAATGTCATCATACATAAGCAATCGAACAATGCTTGTGCATAGATAGCATGTGTAAAGTGCTTTTGGTGTCATTCTATTAATATAGTTCACTGTAAATTGCATCTATACTGTAATATTCAAATGTGATTTGAAGATTTTACATGTTTGTTTGTTTGGGTTTTTTTTTTTTCAAGCTTCACTAGAGGGATATGAAACAAATATATCATGCACTGTTTCAAGCCACTAGTGAAATTATTGAGTCCTTGGTGACAGGTATGCCACTATATGACTGCCATCTCATAATCCAACATTTCAACTGTCAGTGCATGGTGGAATACATTGTATGTTTGTTATTTAGGAATACTGCAGAAATGATGGAAGGTAAAACATGCTAATATTTTCAAAACGGGAGTCTGACCCATTAGTAGCAGTTGCAATGTTTTGAAAATCCCTCAAGTTGCACTACATCCTTTTTCTGTCATATTTGAATGTAGTTAAGGTGTGATACGATCCACTGACTTTGCTGTCTGTTTCTGTACCTTACCTAAAGGTAATTTTTTAGTACTTCAAAAAAAATCTGAGGATTATTGATTTGTTGTTTTTTTCCTAAGTAGAGGATTATTAGAAATAACAAAAGAGTTATCCATCACCCATGGGAGAGTTGATTTGAAGTGTGATGTTGTCAAAGGCCAATTTATTCAAATGTTTTTGATAGTCATGATTTTATTCTTCAATTTGGCAACCAACTCAGAGGTAATTCAATATTTGATATTCAATACTCTGACCTCTGTCACTGTTGTGTTTAGCACTTGACTGTCATGAATTAACGATAAAGGCAAGAAAACGTTGAGCATATCCTATGTGTTTTCAAATTTTGACATCATAGCCTGTGGTGGTGTAGTGACAGGGACGAATGGTGTCATCACAAGTCCAAACTATCCCCAACCCTACGACCACAACGACCACTGTGTGTGGAGGATAGAGGCACCGGCAGGCGAGACCATCACGGTAAGAAAGAAGACAGCATCCACACTACTACACTATTTCATTCAATCCTCATTGGGCCTTGTCAGGTCCTATGCTGATTTCATTCATCTTTATTGAGCCCCATTAATTATTATACTGTTTAATGTAATCGTCATTCATTCCACTTAATTAAGTTTGAGGTGCTTAACTCTTAAAAATGCTGAAAAATCCTACAAAAACGTGGGACAATAACTACACCGTATGAATAGAGCTAACTAGTATTTTATTTTGTTTTTTTGTTTTTTTCAAGTATGGTGAATTTTGGGTTGTTGGGTGATATATTAGATCATATTCTAATAACTTAGTCTTTTTAATGTTTAATTGAAGACATATCCATTAAAGAGAAAACAGAATGTGGTAAAAGGATAAATCAACACAGGAACAAAATGACACTCAAAAGCCTTGAGCTGCTGCTGCTCTGTAGATCAGAGATTAACGGTCATGGTGAAAATTAGAGGACCAGCATAGACATTACATCAGACTTAAACCTCAACTCGTCTTCATCAGTATGTGTTTCCTTGTGAGCTGTGCCTACTTGTGCTCCCGGTGGAAAGGTACCAAGGTCTGAATTTCATCTTAAAACCGGCACCAGAGCACTTTGCTCAGAAACATCTGAGCAAGAACATTTTCATTGTGATATGTAAGACCAGGGTGCCTTTTAACGAAGCTAACTTGACATCCAAACATGCAGTGGTATGCTGTTATCAAACCAAAAGCCTCACTTTTCTGTGACAGACCCAATAACGGTGATCTTTTCTAATCATCTGTTACAGTCTAACTAGGCAGATGTGAGAGGAAAGTGATTTCAGAAATCTTCCTGTAATTTTCATCTGAAAACTTGCTGTCAAGTGCATCTGCCCTTGTCTAAATATGCATGGTTCCATTTCTCCCTTTAGTACTCTTTCACCGCCTTTGATATCGAGACGCATGAAAACTGCCAGTATGACTACTTGTCGGTGCGGAATGGAGGCTTCTGGAACTCTCCGCAGATCTCTGGCCAGACCCCATATTGTGGCAGCACAGCGCCACCTGCCATGACATCCAGTGGAAACCTGCTCTTTGTTACGTTTGTGACAGACATCAGTCTATCTGCTCAAGGCTTTGAAATGGTCTGGACAACAGAGACTTCTGGTAGGTTTTGTTATATTTAATGAAACCATGTGGTCTTCAGAGAAAGTCATGTATTCAATCAAAGCTTTGAGAAAATCTGTGCTGGATTGTACCAAAGATTTATTTCTATGTACTAAGTAGTATACTGCCAATTGCCTATTACATACATGTACATGCACTAATGTAAAAAGGATGAAAGGTCATATTCTGTAAATTATTGTATCATTTACCATTAAAGGGAAAAGTTAAATGTGAAAAACAAAGTACTCGGTAAAGAGAGTATTGATAGATTGTTGAGTTTCTATACTGTCACTCAAAAAGTTCAGATTTGTATGTCTGTGCATTGTCTTTTCACTCTATGGTTCACACACAGTCATTCTATTTAGTAGTAAATTGAAAAGCAATCAACAGTCAGCATTATATACGTATTGTATTATATCCTACTGAGAAGTATGTTTCGGCGTCAAGCATTTCTGGCTAGAGAAAATCAATTACATACCATGTAATGTCAAATTGAGTTACTAACTTGGTGACTGGTATTACTTGCTCAGTTATGTCCATGTTTATGTCACATGATAGGTACTATGATGCCTCCTGTCTTGTGTGACTGTGCCTGTATCAGAGATAAAGTACACAGATTGTTTGAGGAAAGTCCTCCCATACAGTATGTGATGTAGTTCTGACAATGCACCTGTTCTCTTGCTTTCTCAGGCTGTGGAGGAAACTATCACAGCTCCACGGGAGTCATCAAGACGCCAAACTACCCACAAAGCTATGATGCCAACACGGAGTGTATCTGGACTCTCTATACGGAGGAATCTTACCACATCAATCTCGATTTCAACCCAACATTTGGCATCGGTGCAGGGGACACTGTGGAGGTGATTGGAACAGTATTTGTAATATGTCTCTTTTCTATTTTGATGTAAAATTTTTCTTCCCTTTCATGTAAAACAATACATACATCTGTAGTGGTGGTTTGCGGATCCTAGAATGATTGACTGAGGAATCAGATTCATATGTAGATTTCATTGATGTCACACAAGATCTACTGTCCTTTCAGTACATGTAGATATAATGACTGGACAACTGTACTAATGACTGTGCCTTATCTTTGATGTTTTTAGGTCTCGGGGAAAGGCAAGTATGAGAAAGATGTATACAGTCCATACATTGCTCTTTTTGTGTGTGTGTGTGTGGGGGGGGGGGGTTGCTAGATATTAGCTGGTCTTTATAAATTGTAGGAACATGCATTAGTCAGGCATGTTTAAGTTATTTGTTTGTTGGTTTGTTTGTTTGTTTGTTGATAACTTCACATCTACATCTGATAATCCACTATCTCTAGATGTAGAAAAGGTTGCACAATCTCATGTGTGATCCCCCCATGGAGCTAGAGTCAGTTATTACAATAGATGATGGCCTGTATGTAGAAAGTGATATGGTGCTAATGACTTATTTATCTGTGATTCACATCACCTCAGTAGCAGGCGATGGGACATGGACTTTGGCCCACAGGAGTGTTATCTCTGTGGTGTTCATGGGCCTTACTATGAGTCAGTCATTGTTAGTAGATGCTAATTGTCCCATAGTATTGATATTCTACATTTGTAGATGTGAATTGTCCCATAAAATTGATATTCTACATAAGTAGATGCTAATTGTCCCATAAAATTGATATTCTTGAACTGATAGCTGTTTTTGTCAATAGGTCATTTTTATGCTCATGATAACCTGCAAACTAAATATCGCCATGCTCATAGCCATTCAGGGCATTCAGCCAGCAGCATGATATAGCTATTAAACCTGTGAGTCCAAAACACTCTTCTGTCTTGTCACTCCTTCCACCAGTTCTTTGATGGAGATGACGAGGACGCCCCCTCCCTGGGAACCTTCACCTCTTCATCCAGCCCCGCCCGGGTGTCATCCACAAACAGGATAGTCACAGTCAAGTTCAGGAGTGATGCAGCTTCTCAGAGCCAGGGCTTCCAAGCCACATGGACCTCAGGTGAGAAAGAGCCAGTTGACATGGACCCACTGCCCTTGGCTGTCATACTGTGTCTCTGTCAGTAGGGAGTTTTCGCTACACGACGGGAAGACTGAGAATATGCAGAAACAATCAGCTGTGACAGTCCCCGTACTCGGACTCCTGTCCCCATTGTCTAAGCAGTTTCGCTTTCCTATACAGGATGGAGCGTATGGACAAAATCGCTGATTGGCTGGCTCGCTGGCTGGCTCACTCACTGCCAGCATCAGGACCAATTGTTATATTGGCCAAGTACCGTACTTGTTTTCCCCAGGATGGGACGTTTCTTGGCATTGATCATGCGCAGAAGCAAATTTTGCACACGGCACGCTCAACTCCCGGCCGCGCCGTGCTTGTGAAAACTCCCTATTGTCACACCAAATGTTTCCACCTGTTTTCTACCCATTTCTTGCTTAGGGCTAAAGCTACTTATTTCAGACTTGTTGTCAATGTTCTTGTTACTCGGTGAAATTGAACTGATATCTCTTAAAGATTTGTTCAACACAATGCTTTTGTTTTCAGTGAATATAGAGCCTTTTGTGAGCATGCATACAACAATAAAACATCCAATATACAGGGCAATGTTTACCACTTGAAAAGAGTTCTAATTGTTGAATTTTGTTTACACACAAAAAAAATATAAAGCATAGAAATAATTTTGAAAGAGAGATTACGAGAGTATGAAGACATTGGATATTAAACTCAACAGACATTTATGTGCTGTCACCTCACTATCCATCTCTGACATTCTCTGTCATCCAAGTTTTTACGAAGATACATACATTTATTATCGGAAGTCAAAACTCTTAAGTTAATGAGTGGTAGCAATTGTCCTTGGTTCAAGTAACATGAAATGAATTAGTATAGTTTTATCAGATTTTGTTTTGGTGTTTTTTTATTAAAGGAATGATGTCTGTAATGAAATTGTTGCTGCAGAAATTATTCTTGTTCTAGAGGATGAAGGGGGGAAAAATGAGAAAAGGACTGCAAAATCATTTGGAACAAAAACATTGTGAAGTTAATTTCTATTTTTGCATTTTGTCTGTGTGTGTGTTTTATGACAGAATGCGGCGTTGAGTTCAGAGAGGTGCATGAGGGCAGTATTCACTCACCAGGCTATCCCAATGTCTTGTATCCCAACAATGCAAACTGCAACTACAAGCTGACCTTCGATGCCACAACTCCAGTTCTGTTGAACTTTGAGGATCCATTTGATGTGGAGTGTAAGTCTCGGTTTCGTACATCATATTGCTGAATACTTGGCCTCAATGGATACATGGCTACCATCAGTTAAACAGTATGTAGCTTTCAATCAGTGAAGCTAGATTTGCATATGTAGGTGTATGATTGTTCCAAAAAAAAAAAAAGATTTGGCTCGTATTCACCAAAGACATGATAATAGTAAGTTACATGTAACTGCATTTCTTTTTTTACATGCACAAATCCTTTTTCCCTGCAGCCAGTAATAAGCAGGCAATGTGGAGTTGCCTGGTTTCAATTTTGTTAAATGTTATGATGATCGTGTTGAAGAGAAGGTCTGAATGTTTTCTCACCATCTTGCAGCCCATGGAACTTGTGCCTATGATGGAGTAAGGGTGTACGCTGGCACTGATGCCCAGGGGACGTTGGTGGGCACCTACTGTGGCACCTCGACTCCATCAGACTTTGAGGTTGTCGGTCCTGTTTTCGTCAACTTTTACACTGATGGCAGCGTTCAGGGGACTGGATTTCAGCTCAGCTTTGAATATGGTATGTATCAAAAGTGCCATGGTGACATAAAAGTGATAACGTACAATTCTTGTATGTTGTCTTGTTTTTTGGCTGTTGAATGTTTTCTAAAGGAAGCTCTTTTCGTCACGAGAAGTGGGAGGAAATAGCATCAAATAGTTAAGAAGAGATATGAATGTGTCATATATCATGTAACATCTATCACTGCATGTACGCAGTGAGTGCATTTATGTGTAGCATAGAGAATAGCATGTTTTATTGTATCATTATATGATATACACACCAGTATAATAATTTATGTTATTTTTGCAACGGATATTTTTGTGAATGAGGTCACAGACATTTTCGTAAGATGTTTTCGCGATATGAAACTGATGTTATCGTAAGTGCACTATTAGCCTAGCGTATAACAACATTTTTGTTTGTTGTTAAATTCGTGGTCCAGCTGTGATTTGTGAAATTTGCAAAACTTGAACCCCCTCAAAAATAACAGCTTATACGAGTACAATAAGGTGGCTAGGGCTTTTAACACAAAATAATGTAATAAGAGGTACGTGATAAGCAACTTGTTCAAATACAATGTGTGTGTTTATGGGTATCCTGATTGCAATTTAAGACCACAATACACCATGCAGTTCTCAAATTGAAACTGTAGGCCTGTGTATGACATACATTTGTAATTGCTGCACTGCATTGTGGGATACAGTGAGTATACTACCGCCACTATGTGCTTGATACATGTACATCTCTGGATCTAACATCGCAAGAGGTTGTGGGTTGTAAGGAACGTATTGACCTCGGTCAAAAGTTGTGTGGATGTCAAGGGTTGAAACTTATTTACTATTACTCATCATAATTGGTTATACCGGGTGTCCCAAAAAAAGCGGAACGGTGGATTTTCAGTACCTTGCTTTCTAAAAGTGATATATTTTTTGACATCATTAGAAAGAGCATCTTCCGCAGAAGACCATGATACCAAAATCATTAAATTTGGTTCAGTACTTTTTATTCTACGCCAATTTCTGTAAATGCAGTCATTTTCAATTTTTTGCGACTTATGTGATAATAATTTGGGTGCGACATGCGTTCCATACGGTGAATTGTGTAAGCTCGTTGATCCATGTCAACAAAAGATAACGCTTTCATATTGGGAGCGCACACACACATACACACACACACACACTCACACACACTGTTTTTTCCTGGCCCGTGCCCAATGTGAAAGTTGTATCTTTTGTCGACATGGATCACCGAGCTTACACAATATTCACCGTATGGATCGCGTGTCGCACTCAAATTATCTTCTCATAAGTCGCAAAAATCTGGCGAAATTTGACAATGACTGCATTTTCAGAAATTGGCGTAGAATAAAAACTACTGAACCAAATTTAATGATTTTGGTATCATAGTCTTTTGCCAAAAATGCTCTTTCTAATGATGTCAAAAGATATACAACTTTTAGACCGCAAGGTACTGAAAATCCACCGTTCCGCTTTTTTGGGGGACACCCGGTATAGTGTAGGAGTGTGATGATGATGCTGTATCTGTTGGATTTTTTTTTGAGAATCACATGTGCAAAAGCAGCAGACTCTTACTTGACTGCACACAAGCAAACAAAAAATTCTCTCCTTTTTGCAGCCGTCATCTGAAAGAGTGATATCTGGATTACCACCAAGCTTTCTCGTTAGGAAAAAAAAACTGTTAAAAGTGAGCTTCAGTTCAGTCATAACTTCCTTTTCAATTTATTATTATTTTCTTTTAACAGAAAATAGAGAAATCACAAATGGTTTGAATATGTTCTTTCTTTCTTTCTTTCTTTCCTTTTTTGGCACAATATTTCTAAGTCATTTGAAGAGTTGTAAGTTGTTGTTGTTATTTTAAAGGAAGAAAGAAGAGATAGAGAAAATTGGGGTCCTATACAAATAATTTACCCCAGACAACACTAACATAAAATATATACCAAAAGATTATAAATCTAGGGATATAAAGAAGAATATTAGTTATACCAAGTCTCCACAAGGGAGCTCATATCATCTCCACAAGGGAGCTCATATTGTCTCCACGAGGGAGGTCAAAATGTACGTCTCCACAAAGGAGCTCACTAGGTCTCCACGAGGGAGCTCATATTATGATAATGTTGACCTTTATATCTCAAATTCTTCACGCAAACTCAAATAACTATACAATACACACACGCGTGCACTCATTCAAACACCTATACACACATCTCCAACCACGCACACACATACAAAAAATCTCAGAAGCCATCCAAAAATAATATACAGTATTTAAATAAAGCACACATACAGTAATAATATCTATACAAAAAGGGAACATTACTACAGTTGTATCATTATTTCGAGAGAGTTCTAGAAAGAAACAAAGGAATGTTGATTTATCAGGCTTATATTACAGTGTACATTTCTTGGTTGTTTTTGTCACAGATTTGATACGACACATATATTGCTTCTACTTTCTCCTGTAGGTTGTGGAGGTGTTTTCACCGGTGACTCCGGCGTCATCCAAACTCCACCCCACATTGTTGAGTACAGGAACGACCAGAACTGTACATGGATCATCACTGTTAACAGCGACAAAATCGTGGAGTTCAAGTAATATTCTCAGCAAATCTCAGATTAAGAAATAGAAAATTTCCTTCATTTCTTCTTGCATACTTGTACATAGTCTTAGCACCATGTATGTGTGTATATATGTGACTAGCTACCACAAAAGGATCCTAAAGTCGGGGAGGTTGATTTTCTGAAAGTGACATGACATTGTTCTTTTATTTGTCTGCTTTAATTTCATGTCTGACATGACTCATAAAAATGCAGAGATATCAATGATTTTATGAAAACATGTTGAGTGGTCTAGGAAATCAGCGTTTGGAGAGAATCACCTTCAAAGTTTTCCTTTTGACGTAGATCAAAGGGAGGTAAGACAGTTTTCACCTCTTGACAATAGAAGGTATGCTTCTAGCAACCCCCGCAATATTCATTCAAGCTTGGCACCAGTGGTCTATGCATGACCAATCAATAATCAGTTTGCCATGCACTAACCAATAAGATCACTCCCTCATTGCTTGGGGCGGAGTCTATCTGCAGCGCTAAATCCAAATTTTGGGGGATGTTTTTGTTCCGTCAGAAAAGTCAGAAAATCAAGGCTCACTAAAATGCTAATTTCTTGCCTTTCCTCTGATCACTTAGCATCAAAATTTCAGCAGATGATAGATGAAACATCAGACTACAAAACTTATGTCAAAAATAGGTATTCGGTGGTTTTGACTGATTTTGATGATCTGACTTCAAACTTGATTTTCTCAGCTCAGCCGTAAGCAACTTTCAGATCCTTTTGTAGTGGTGGGTCACATGTGTGTCTGTGTTTCTGTCTATGCATATACTTGTCCATGTACAGGCTGTACATGTCAGTGGTAATTTAGGAAAGACTGTAAAATCCATATCAAGAAGTCAACCAGAAAAGGCGAACTCGGCTTTTGTGATTTCTAACACAATGATCAACAGGCTATACAAGCACTCATGTTATGGGACACTTTGGCCAACAAAACCAGATAAACTGAAGCATGCTTATTGATCTCTCTTTAATAGCAAACATACACATCATATTGTCTATTTCACTTTTTGTCCTTTTGTCGAGATTTGAGACATTTGAGCTGGAAGCTCACAGCAACTGTGCCTATGACTACGTGCAGATCTACGATGGAACCGATTTCAGCACGCCTCTCACGGGACGCTTCTGTGGGGACGTGACACCAACTGGATTCTTCTTCAGCACTGGGAACTCCATGCTCATCAACATGGTGACCGATTACTCCATCACTGCGGCAGGCTTCACAGGCGCATACGTGGCTACTTACGGTGGGTACACTTCATAGAGACGGACTGATTTTCCTACAAGACGCATTTCCCATAGACACCTGCCCCAATATACTCAGAACTCGTCCTCAACGGGTTAAGACGGAGCAGCTGTGCCTTATGAATACCTGATATGGCTTCAAATTTTGAAGCTCACAGGGATGCCAGATTTCAGGCAGAGGCCCAAATTCTGACCCTCGCAGTATCAAAATTCAGTTTCTTTCATGTACAAGCCTGCTTCTTTTAGATGATTTTCAGGTCCTTCCTTTCTTCGTTACTGGTATCCCTGAAATCTGTTTGGTATTAACAGCCTGTCCAATATGTATTAATCTGTCTCAGGATAAAAAGATTAACCCTGAGTAACATGTCATGCTAAGATCGATAATTAGTTGAAACAAAAACCTGGAAACAAACTTACTGTTGGGACGTTTCACCAATTATCAATTGGCTTCTTCGGGCCAATGATACGCCCGTTGAATGAATGGCCCTTATTTGATTCAACCAATTATTGATCGTGTACTTCGACTGGATGAATGAAAAGAATTATAGTACATCAGTCTATGTTATGCTAAGATTGATGTGTAAAGTTTTGTTTGCTTCTATCTGTACTAAGTTGCAATGGCAAATAAAATGATATTCATCATCAAAGTCTTCAATACATTCTTGGTCAGTGGAGATGCCCCAACAATATTCTATCAGGCAGCATGCCATTCCTTACATTTTGACAGATTTGATTTTTATTCAAGGTCCGTAAGTAAAATAATTTTATTATTTACTTTCCCAATGCCAACCCTATGGAGTAATGCATTCACTAGTTGTGGACTTCAGCTGCATTTTTGTATAATAATCTGACGTGAACAGTAAGTAGACTAAGTACAGCATCTGTATCTCAGCTTTAATACTGGTCATTAAAAATCTGCTGTACTGATGGTCCAATACCAGCAGAGATATTTGAGTGACCACATCATCCACGGTATCACTTCCATGCAGGACCTGCCCAGGGCTGTGGGGGTACGTTAACCGATGCATCCGGCAGCATCAGCTCCTTCGACATAAACAACGATGGCCAGTATGAGAATTCCGTGGACTGCAAGACACAGATTCTCTTGCCCGACATCAACACGGCAGTCCAGCTGAACTTTACGGGGTCGTTCGATGTTGGGAGCACTGGAAGCTGCGATGGAGACTACATTGAGGTGAGCGTAGTCCTCCATGGGGAGGATGTAACAGAGATTGTGTGGTCTGACAAGCCTGCCTGACTTGTATTGTAGACTTTTTTTATAAGCCACTTTAAAGGGAAATTTTCCCCAAAGTATACATTGCAGTATTAAAAGTGAATGTGACCATTTTAGCAGAACACATCAGTAAGGTTGAGGAAAATCAGACCATTATTCAAAGTTTATGCATTTTAAAATTTTAATGCCATCATCACTGAACAAGAAGACTACAGCAGTGTGTGATGTCACTGTAGATGGGCCTATAATGAAAACATGAAGATAATTCCACAAGATGTCATTTTTTTTTTAAATGAAAAGCACATGCTCCTTTGACCTATTTCTGGCATATGATTATGATAAGAGTATTCCCCTGCTTTTTGAAAGAGCTATGTAAATTTCTCTTTCATTAGAAGCTACAAAAATGAAGTTGTATGAAATGAATTTGATTGTTAAGAATCAATAAGAAATATGCAAGCAGATACTGAACTAATAATAATCTGAAACTGAGATTGAGCTGCCTATATCACTGTTCTGCCTGACAAGGTCTTTAAAGGGAAGCAGTCCTGAGATTTTCACTGTACTGATAATTAAGAAGATTAAAGAATATAACCTTTCACCAATTTATACGCGTGGACATCAAAAATTGTCTCCGTACACGATTTTAAAAAAATAATTCCTGCAAGCGATCGTGTAAGAGCCTGCCAAAAGGTGCAACGTCATTGATGCCCTACTCTCAAGTTGACAGCCGTGCCTCAGAAAACCAATTTAAGTGTTCAAAATGATCATATCTGATTTTTTCATAAAATGAGACAATATGTGGTTTTATCATTTCAAACAAAATATTTCAAGCTTATTTATATATACAATTGATATAAAAATAAATAGTAAACATGTATTTATAAATAACTAGGGATGACGGGCAGAACACTGCTAGAAAGAGTTGTGCATCGATGACGTATGACTCTCCGCCAAGACTTGCTCATTTGCGGAGTCACACTTTTTTAACCGAAATGTACGAGCTTATTTGGTGATATGAAAGTTTGTTTTTGATGGAAGTAGTTCATTGGAGGTACCAACAACAACATATTTTTTTTTTTTTATTTCGTGAGGACTGCGTCCCTTTAAGAAATGACAAACCTAGTGCATTTCAGCTTGAGTCTGCTGCCATCTGAAGTTCAATATCCATCAACTGATTTATAGACATGGTTGTATGGTATGCTTGAGTAAACTATGCAACTTTTGCATGCTGACATGCATGCTGAGAATGGGTAAAATATTGTTGGGTTTTGCAAAACTTTTTTTTTCCACTACCTGTTATTTTTGGTCCTCAAGATAATATCTGACATGAAAAGGAATCACAAATTATTCCTCATTATCGAGCATCAAGATCTGTTGTGAATTTTTATACAAATGATGCACAGGCCTGAGTGTATCAGTCGGAATTATGGGCATGAGGTAACTATGCTGAACCCACGAAGTGGCGCCAATTAGATTTAGGCTAAATTCCATAGTTACCGCATGCACACTACTCTGACTGATGCATGAAAGACATGTGTGTCATCTGTGTTGTAGAATGGGTAATTTTCTTGCCAAAAATCAGTTTTCTATCATGTTACCCAATGGCAAGTTTTCTGGATACATTTCCTTTTGGCTTGCCGTAGATAAAAGCCTGATAATCATGCATCCAGTACTTCAAAACCGTGCATCCAGTATTTAGTGGATGCATGGCAAAAGTATTGGATGCTTGATTTTCTAGCCAATTTAGGCATCTCTTACTGAGTGCACAAATGCTTGCTTAGTGCGCGAGCTTTAGCTACAAGTGCACATACTCTTACTACAAGTGCGCGATATTTGACTCAGCATGCGGCCAGCGAAAGAATCAATCCATAGCTCTCGACCAATGAGATCGAAGGATTCTTGTCACCCATTCTGTAAATAGTATTGAAGGTGAAGGTTATTTAAAAGAAAGATCATGCTTGTTTCAGAATGTAATGATTAAAAGAAGAAAAAGAAGGCACAACTGTCCATACTGCATACGACAGTCAGATTGCTCCAGTTAGTCTTCTGAAGTAACCTTTCGGTCACCTCTCTATGGATTCTGTGTTGTTTCACACTCAGATCCGGGATGGGCTTGGCTCCTCGGCACCATTCGTCGGGAGGTTCTGTGGAAACAAGGCACCCCCTCTGATCACTCTCTCTGGTAACAAGGCTTACGTCGTCTTCCACACAGATGATACAGGGGCGGGCTCTGGCTTTACATTGGCCTACACATCAGTTGATTGTAAGTATGTGTGACTGCAATCAATCTATTGCTGGTCCTTTGGTAGATCATTCAAATCAGGACATGGGTGCTATGTCCTAAGGGTTTTGTGTGACTTCAGCTATCAATTGCAACCAGTTAAACGCTATATTTAAGAAAGATGATTTCAGATTTTTTGTAGATCTTGTCACATATGAAATCAATAAGTAAAATTTGTATTTTGGAAACATTTGAGATTTTTTATCTTGAGATTTTGCTGAATTGTCTTAAAAGTCAGCGGCAGAGATTGAATCAAATTGTATCAAATCATATTGAACCATGGTAGTTTGAACTGTAATAGGTCCTGTCATGAACCCTGTGTGTAAATGGCTGTCTTAATGCTCTGTGGGTGTTGGGAGAATATCAGGTAGTCCAATAAAGACAGCTATCATTCTTGTACAGTGCACTCCCATTACAACGAGCATGGTTATAACAAAATTCCAATTAGAACAATATAAATATTCAGGTCGCAAAATAATTGTCTCTAGTATGTTTTTTATTGTTTGGTTGTTTGGTTGTAACAAAATTTTAGTATAAGAAAAGAAAACTGCCAATCCGGAGGACTTTGCTATGACGGGAGTCCACTGTATTAGAAAGTCACACTGTTTAAATCAAACATAATTATACAACAAACTCTTTGCTGTCTCTGCAGTGCCATGTGGAGGAATCCTGTACGCCGCTGACACCCCGCAGACTCTAACCTCGCCCAACTACCCAGCTAACTACTCGATCAACCAGCGTTGCGGCTGGACTATCGACGGCACCAATGCCACCAACAAGATCAGGCTGACAGTCACAGATCTCAGTCTGGAGAATGACTGCGACAACGATTACGTCGAGTTCCGTGACCAGCCAGAGGTGATTCTTTGCTCTATACACGCCTGTAGCTGATTATGATGTTAATTTGGAGATGATCTCTGCTAGGGTTAGGGTTAGGGTTGGCACGGTGACCTTAACAAATGGATTTCTGTTAAAGAGGGCAGTAAAAATTGTGCCATGTTCAGGTCACATAATTTATCAAATGCCAGTAGTAGTTTAACCCATATAATGCTAATGAGATCAGGTATTTAGACCAATTACATCACAACTCTCTTGTTAGCTTGCATGCTAATCTAAACTACTTCTACTACTACTTTCACCACTGCTACTTCTCCTCCTTTTTGTCTTCTTCTTCTTCATCTTCCTCTTATTTCTATGGGAGTGTGCTTGTTTACGATGACATCATTGTTCTTATCGTTATAGTCACATATTGTATTATTGTCTAAGAAGTCTCTTAGATGTTAACATCATGTCAAGTTCCATCCTGGAAACTTTTACTTCTGATACTTTTGATGATGTTGATGATGATGGTATTGATGACTATCATTGTTATTGTTATTATTATTGTAATTGTATTTATTATCTTGTATTCTTTCTGTTGAATGATATATATACCATTATCATTGATGATTACCCATTGCATAAATGCTGTTTCCTTAATCATTAATGTCTTGATTGTGCTGAAGTGATATTAGTGGAAATGTGAACTGATGGAGGATTTCATATTTGCTGCTCCCAGAATTCAGGGCATGTTCTGCGTTACTGCGGGACCAACATCCCACCGATATTTGATTCCAGTGGACAGACGGTCTTGGTCTACTTTGCAAGCGACTCCGCTCCCAGAACTACCTACAAAGGCTTCTCCTTAGAGTACCAGATAGCTGGTAAATTTCCTCTTTCTTCTATTTCGGTCAGCCATGATACTGTATATGCCATATATTTTGTGAGTCTGAATTTTGCGAATCGGGAATTCCCGACGATTTGCGAGTGGATAAATTCGCGAACTTGGAGTCCTGTCCTGAATGGAGAATCGTACATGCGTACGTCACGTTCACATCGGAATCAGAGTCAATACTTTCGCATGTCTTTAATTTCCCAAATAGCACCTGACTCCCAAAATTCGTGAACATAAAAACCTTGGGAAATATTCGGCGTATACAGTAGATAAGACAAGTTCAGAGTACATCGTAAGTCTCATGCATGTTTTGCTTCTGGCTCAGGTGAGCTACTGCAATCCTTCTATTTTCTTTTCAAAATTTAAAGATTGAAGCTATTCGGTGCAAATTACAGAGTACAGCTTTTCTTGAATTTTGTATTGTAAACATGTCATAGCAACTCATCTATTGTCATGTTGTAACCCAAACACAGGCATTTTATTTCATTGTTTTTGGCATATGGCTCCTGGGAAATATGTATGGTTTGGGTTATTTCTGCATTCAAGCAGACGAAGTTGTCGTGAATATGCATTTGTGCCAATTGTGTGTAGCTTGTTCGGCCCAGGTTGGAAGAGGAATGGATCGAGACTGGGGACAGTAGCACTGAAGGTGAGGGGAGGAATAAAGTTTTGTTGTTACTTATAGTCTGGTACGGTGGTGGTGATTTGTTTTGTCGTCAGAATGTGTGACAAGTTGTTGTGCCACCAATATTTTCCTCCCTTCCGTAATAAAGTATTTTATGCCGTTGAAAAGAAACTACTGAAAAACATATTGTTATTAACATTCTAGAAAGCTATTATATATCGGTAACTACTAACTTTTTTTCTCACTATTACGTAGAAAGAAGCACGAGTATCTTACAGTCTAGTCAATTTGTCTGAACCTCTGTTTGATATTCTTTCCATTCCCTCCTTAGACTGTAACAGGAACTACAACACCACCCATGGCACGGTGATGTCTCCTGGTTACCCGAACATCTATGACAACGGCCACAATTGTAGCTGGCGCATCACCACCCCAGCAGACACCTACGTCGCCCTCTACTTCACCCACTTCATCGTGGAGGGAGCCACGTCCTGTGTCTTTGACAGTGTCACTGTGAGTGCTGTCTCTACTCCATGTAGTCTTCTATGATTAGAATACATTAACTCTTTATCCACCATCAGAAAACCTGTGTGTACAGGATTTCACTGGAATTTTGAAGTGGTAATAATGAGAGGGTTGAACCAAGACAAAAGGGCCATTCTCCACTAAAAATGGTAATGTTTTACACCTCTTTACTACTGCTACTAAAAAACACTGTGTTAGCTTTGCCCCCCCCCCCCTCCAAGAAAAAAAAAATGCTCATGGCCTGTATGACTTGTTTGCTGTGTAACTTGTTGCCTGTATGATTTGTTGTTGTCGAACTTGTGCACCCCAAACTATAGCCAGTTGGAACTTAATCTCTTGAACCTCCATGGTTTTAAACCAATGTGATATGGTCTATGAGCAGCTTTCACAACTTAAAGATTATGATTTTTGCCTTTGCATCAACATGCTGTTGTTTTTAGTTTGTTTTTGTTCTCTGATTTGCAGAGGCTGGCAGCCCTGACAAAGTTGTTTCATGTACCAAGGTTTAAAGCTTAACATGTTATAGCACCAAGTTGCAAAATCTTCTGCTATAAAGGAAACTTTAGGGGACGACAAGGCAATATCTCGGTCAGTGTCATGCAGGTAGAGAAAAGTATTATTTTTATGTACATTTAATGAAGAACAGGTATGAAATTGATTCCCAAGTTTGTTAATTAATCATCTCTCTCTCTCCTCTCTCTCTCTGATCCGAATAAAACACGAAAGGTTTACAACGGCTCAGACAGCTCGGCCCCGATCATAGGAACCTTCTGCGGGAACACGGTGCCCCCGCCGATCTTTGCCAGCGGGAATGAGCTCTACATCCGCTTCATTACAGATTTATCCATCACCTATGGAGGCTTTGATGCCACCTTTACATCATCTGCTGTCCAGGGTGAGAGCTACAATATAGATTACTGTCAGTCAGTGGCTTTCATGATCTACATGTATCTATTCTTTTTCTCTTTTTCCCCTTGAAATCTGCACAGCCAGGCTGATTATAAATGTTCATGTGTGTTGATGTGTTTGTGTATGAATGTAAGTGCGACTATGCCTCAAATGTTTTTCTCTGTTTTCTGCAATAATTGCATTTATTTGGTTGTTTGTACTGTGTAATTCTTGTTGTATGGTCTGGTTTCATAATTGTGTATCATGATTCTTTGAAGATGTCAAATGATGCAATGTTTTTCAACATTTAGTCCTTTATTAAGATGAACCCGGAATACCAAAAGTAGTAGTTTAAGTTGGGTTTTTTGAGGGAATAATTGAATGCTGTGAATTAATTTCTGCTGTTAAATGGAACAAATGTTAGAACCCTGTGTGACAGTTTTTTGCACAAACTAGATATTGGAGAGTGAGGGTGCATCTGTGATGAGAGTGTCTGTGGCACTGTGTACACACTCTGCAGAGATTCATTTTGACACGTACACATCCCAGAGAGGGGAGCAAAGTATGACCTGTGATTCTTACACCATGCTTTAACGTGGGTGACAAAGTTCCTGTATATCTTCCCCCTCCCCAGGTTGTGGTGGTCAGCTGATGGGACGACATGGCAGCTTCACCAGCCCCATGCACCCCGGTGAATACCCAGCTTCCCAAACCTGTGACTGGAACATCGAAGTGCCGGCTGGGGGGCAGCCAGTCACCCTCTCCTTCACCAACTTTGCAGTGGAGGGCACAGAAGGGGAGTGTGCCCAGGACCGGTTGGAGGTATACGACGGGACTGACGCCAGCGCACCACTCTTTGGGCGCTACTGTGGGACGGTGAGTGGGTCTTGTTGATATCATTCATTCGTGCTAAAAGAGCTAGACACCAAAACCACAAACCAAAAAGCAGAAAGAAAAAAAAATGTTTACAAAATTATTGTAAAAAATTATTCCATCTGTGTCTGAATGCCCAGGCTCAGACACTGTCTCATCGCTTCTCTCTCTTTTTTGTTTATTTGTTAGTTTGTTTGTTTGTATGTTTGTTTGTGTGTTTGTTTGTTTGTTTGTTTTGGGGGGGAGGGTTAAGGGCAAGTTTTTATAGGAATTATGTATAATGTGTCAATGTATTGCCTTGTTAACTTGCAGCCGAGGGCAGGGTGCATTAATGTACACATAATTGCCTCATATGGAATATGAATGGCAATCTTATGAAATTATGATTGAACTGTCATCAATGATGTACATATATGATTATATCTGTGAAGATTTGTATTTTATGTATAACCTGAGCATGTATGAATTTCATTTGGTTTTTTTTTTCTTTTTGTTTGTGTTTACTCCTGCAGTCACGCCCTGCTGACATTAGAGGAACTGGCAGAAATTTATTTGTCCGATTTATTACAAATGGGCAGAATCCGTCGGGCAATTTCCAATATACTGGTTTCAGAGCTATATTTGAAAGCTGAGGTCATAAGTATGGTGAGGTAAGCTGAGAGAAAAACATTATCTATACTTGTTGCAGTTGATCTCTATTTTTGTTTATTATTTTGTTCTGGTGATAAGTGGAAGAATGCTTGAGTACTTGATTGCATGAGCATATTAGAAGTTGTCTGTATATATTGTTTGTTTGTTTGTTTGTTTGTTTGTTTGTTTACAGTGGCCCAATTATACTTAAGAGAGGAAAATTTTATTTTTGAATGTAAAGTAATTACCATGCTCATTATTTGTTTGCAAGAACTTGCCACTTGAATCATGAACGCTAGCAAGAAGTCAGTGAAAGTGCTGTATCTTGTGGAGACTACATGTGCCAAAGCTGTAGGTGTGTGGAACTAGGCATTGGTAACAGTTGAAATGTCAAGGGTAAAATTGTCACAGTTTAAAATGTCTGGGGCAAAAGCAATTTATGCACATTTTTTTTTTCCTGCCCCTGATGTCTTTCACATCTTACATTATTACCCGAGACATTTTTTTTTTTTCCAGTGACATATTTACAGCTGACATGCTAGGCTCAATTTCACAAAATTTAATTTTTCATGAAAAGTACACATTCAATCAACTTGATACTGACATAATGATATTAACCCATAGAGGACGAGTCTGGAGTATACTCGGGCAGGTGTCTATGGGAAATGCATGTTGTGGCAAAATCAGTCCATCCTCAATGGGTTAAGGGTAAAATTATTCCCTCACATTTCTGAAAGAGGTAAATCAAGTGCACTTTTATTGTACTGGAAAAATGAAAATATGTTGTTTTTTTTTCTTTATATTGTCGTCCATAATGACATCATGAAGTGTAGTAGTCTCCTTATCCAGCAGTGATGGCACAGAAACTTTAAGAATGCATAACTTTTAACCCGTTAAGGACGAGTCCCGAGAATACTCGGGCAGGTGTCTATGGGAAATGCGTGTTGTAGCAAAATCAGTCCGTCCTCAACGGGTTAATAGATTGTCTGGTTTTCCTCAAACTTTACCGACGATGTTTTCTACAGATGTTGCTGCTTGCACTCAAACCAAATATATATTTGGGTTTCACTTTCCTTCAATTAATCTTGTCTCTGATGTAGAAATATTTCCTTTATGATTTGATGAATTGTGATATGATGGAGATGTCACATATGATTTCATTTGTTGTTGTCTTTGTTCTTTCATTCTCTTGTTTCAGCGTACCACCATGTTCCTGAATGATTCGCTGCATGATAACAAACACATGTGACTCTCATACCTTAACTACCGATATAAATACATGAATGCCACATTCCCAACCTCGGCTGTAAGTCTTCAAATGACATGGGGTCAGTGTGTGATAAGTGTTCCTGTGGTGAACTGCTGAACACAAGATTACAAATCTTTTATCTTTTCTTTCTTTTTTCTTTTTTTTTAGAGGAAACTTGTGTAGAAGAAAATTGTCAAAAAAAAAAAGCAACACAGACCGAACAACTAATAGATGACAATCATGTAGTGAAAGTAGAATGTGTGTTAAGCACATTCACAAATTGTATTCTATTGTATGTATTCATGAAATAAATTGATTTGATGTTGCTATGAATGGAGAACTAGTGGAATGTATGTCAAATTGTATTCTATCTCATGATATCGAGTTCTATACAGATAATAAAAAGTTTATGCAAGAAAGTATTATATATGTGTGAAGGCAAAATATGTACATGTATTTCACAACTTTGCCAGGGAAGTATGCATATGGAGGTCTCTTTTTAACTTTCACAAGCAGTGAGTGCCAATATTCGAAATTCAATTAAGTCTGCACAAACATTGCAAAAGTATTCATATGTTGATCAAAGATATGATAAGAAACTATACTCTGCTTGTTGCAAGTACCAAAGGCAACACCAAATGTTTTTCAGTGAAGTACTTCCTCCTTGTAAACAGAATGACGCATCAGATTTAAAGTATGTGTGCTAACTCCTGTTGCCCATTTTTACTCGATTTGAGTCGCACAAAGTGTTCAGTTTACCATGAAGGAAGCTACTGTGTGAAAAGTCAGGGATGAGAAATGCAAAAAATAGGAAACAAAAGAGGGGAACTTTGTCACCCCAAAAATAGCAGGTTTCATTAAAAAAAATAGTGAACAAGAGATTGTCATCATGCATACTTCTCTGTCACATTGTTCAGAAATTACTTCTGTTTCTCATGTTTTCAAAGTTTTACATCTAACTTTGTAATGATGTGGAGTGAGCTCTATCAGGTTGACTATCTGTGGTATGTCTCAAACTTGATCAAGGCTAAATGTCCATTAAAAGTAACTGTATTTTTTAGCAGTGCATGCTTTTAGCCTGTGGTGGTAATATTCATATGTACATACTTCAAAGAGTGTGCAACTATGTGATCATCATTTCTACTGAATCTGATGCTGATGTCTGACTTCTAAGTAATCTTCATTGTTTATACATGTGATGCTCAGTATCTAACAAAATGCTTACAAAACTTCCTGGCGATACTGTGGAAACTCAACATACAGAAAAGGAAAATGTGACAAGAAAAATCAATCTTAGTAGCCCCTGTCAGTTATGACTAGAAGTTCACTCTCTTTTTTATTACCTTCACTGCTAAGCAACATAAACAAGTGTAGAGTAGTGTATATGTATATTTTGATAATTATGATCACACATAGCATATGCTACCAAGTTCTAACATTATAGCTGAGACACAGGATAACTCTTTTATCTACATCTGCGATGATTAACTTATCCCATAAAGATTGACAATGTTATACCAGGGTCTTAATGAGTTCATCTTTCATTATGTATTGATTATACACTCTTTCTTTACTTCATATTCATTCTGAACAAATTATTTCTGGTGTAGATTTCTTACTTCATCTCTGAAGTATCCTAGTGAATCCTAGATAATGAGATAATGAATACATCATATATTTAGGGAGTCTAATCTTTTGCGAAATGGACTTCCCAACAGTTTTGCAAGTGGTTGAATTTATGATTGTGAAGTACAGTAATGAAAGAAATATGTATGTGTGCATGTTTCACTTGTGTCAAAATTTCATGTTGTTGAATTTGCGAGAGCACCCCACTCGCAAAATAAAATAAAAACCTTGCAAAATATACATATACAGTAATTTCTGTGTATATGGGAAACAGGGACTCATCGTGTGCTTCCAGAATGTGTCTTTCTGATCTTCTCCTGACTTTTCACCTCGGTCATCTTCATCGTGTCTCCTCCTCCTCCTCCTCCTCGTCCTCTCCTCCTCCTCAACCTCCTTTTCTTCCTGTCCTCTGTTTCTCCTACGTCTTCTACTCTTTCTCTTTTTTTTTTTCATTCTCTTCTTTCTTTCCTCTGTTCTGTTTTCCCTCCTTCATTGGCTTTCTGTGTTGCTGCCTTTAAAAAAGTACTCTGTACTGAAAAAAAAAGTAACAACCACTAAGACTTACCATTCCAAAGTGATGAAATTTGTTTGTGCTGTGGTAAGGAAGTATGTTTTTGTCTTGATGGAGTATGCTCGGTTGATAAGATAATTCTCTCCACTACAGTGCTTTTCAAAAATATAGATGCTGTGGTTATTTTAGGTAGAAGTTTTGCAATGGAACGAAATGAAGCGACAGACCCCCTGCTGGATTTTTATTGTATTCAACACTCAATTTGACTTGAGAAGTGGAACAGAAACATGACAGCTGCCAATTCCACTTTCAAACTTTGCCAGTATACCAAGAAGTAATTTATGCACCAAGATTTTTGACAGTTTCCGTGTCAAAAGAAGAGGTGCGTGAGAGCAATGACTCTAACTTTCAGCCAGTCTCATCGGAGATTAGCAATTTGCTTCATCATGGTATTCGAACTGTGTCAGGGATTGTAAAGTTGTAAAGGTTCTCAGAATGTCCATGTAGGTTTTCTTGTTTCATAATGCATTTCAAATTGCCCTCATAGAGGAGGGTTTACCAGGTATTACTTTGAGCTTTGCTGTACTTCACTATACCTGAACTGACTTGATATTTAAATGCACAACCACTCATGATAGTTTTATGTTTACCATTAGCTCACTATCAAAGTTCCCTACCCCTGTCAGATTACCCATGGCCCATTTATGTTACCTATAGTCCAGGTCCATGTTGTTAGCACCTTTCAACCTCATTCTATTAAAGAGAAAATTCACTTCTAAGTGATAATGAAATTCTGATTGGCCAATAGAACATTATCTTAATGTTTAGCCTGTGTTGACTTAAAGCTATCCTGTATGTTGTGGTAAATTATATGAAATGAATATGCTTATAGATGATAACTGGAAAGCTTTCAATAGCTGTTAGTCCTTGTTTGATTTTGACATCAAAATTTTCTTTGATTTTAGAAAAGGCTGTAAGGCTTCACATGCAGTTCACAGGATGATAAGGTAACTTTTTTCTTGTACAATTGTAAATAAAAGAAGTCTTTCTACTGACTGTAAAGTTTGCTGCAGTCACAACTTGACATTGATTTGAAAGTGTGCTAGGTTAAGGTATTTTTGGCATGAATCTGGCATATTGTTAAAATCTTATTCATTTTATCATTTTTGTTATCTATTAATTTTTAGTATCAATTATCAATTATATATTCTTATTCTTATTTGTAGTGGTTACAGTGATGTGCACTATCAAAGGTTTGTTTGGTTTATCTTTTTTTTTTTTTATTGCTACTCCTCTGAATGTACATGTGCTAGGCTTTTTTCAACACGATTCCTCAGGAATCTAAAGAGGCTTTACTGGTAGGAGTGTGGATTTCAAGTACTTAGTAGTTTTAAAGAAAAAAATACCAAACTCTGGTGCTGACAGAAAAAAAGAGAGTCAAATCAGGAACAATGAATTATGCAATTTCGAAAGTCTATGTAAAATACAACTGACATGACTGTGCTAAAGAAATGCACTACCTTTTTAGAAGTGCAACACGTTTGTGAATTGCAACACAAATAAGAATTGCAACACAAGTGATTCCTCCTTTTCATATGAGGTTTCAAATTTGAACACAATTTTGCTGTATTCCTGCTATGTCTTCTGTCAGAAATTGTTCACTTTCATCAAGCTCTTTTCATGCACTGGAATGACGCACTGATGTAATTTGTCAGTAGATGTGTAAGAGGTAACACACAGATGTAATCTTCCCAACTGTTAGTTGAACATTAATTTCTCTGCTATTCCCTGCATTGTCTTTCCCATTCCAGCAACTATGCATCTTATATTTCTACATTTTTTGTATGAAATCATGGAAAAACAGTTATATTTTTGATACTAGATTAAGATAAAAATAAAGTGATGAGAACTTTAAAGAAAATGCAGTTGAAGTGATGTTTACAGCATGTTTCTGAATGATTTTGTTGTTGTTGTTGTGCAAATCATTTTAAGTGCATGAAGTAGAGTAGCAGTGAATATTCCATTATGTATTGTGTGTATTGTTCCATATGGCAGTGACTGATAATAGCTGATAATATTACTTAATGTCAGTTATGGGTAGAAGTAAACTATTTGGAAATGTTTGATCCTTTTGATCACATTGACTACAAAATATGTTGTCGAGTGCCTCCAGCACTGCAGCGTGTGTATAAGTCACTAGTATGTAAACACAACTGTTATATTTTATCGTGATCATGTCAGTGTGTTGGATGTTGGGAAATAATCAAATCTGGCGTGATCATGAATCTTCCTTTCGTACATTGAGGAAGGACAAAGTTATTCTTATCTTCCAATATAAGAAATCTTGGGAGGAGATAATTATGGATTTTGTGTCATTTTGTCTATGTTTCATATTTCATAGCCCTGTATCAATCACGTGTCCAATGCCCTGCTGTCTGTATCACGGTTTCTGTGACTCATGTCTTTATTTGGTCTATCATGCCATGTTATCTGTTTGATGCATCATAAAAAACTTCATTGTGAATTCATACATCAGAATGCTGTGAAAAAATTGTTCCATGTATGAATAGAAGTGATATGCTTTGTATACGGAGATTTATTAAAAGACAGAGACAAGAATTGGTAGTTTTCATGAAAAGAGCAAGTTTATTAATGTGTCTTTTGTTTCATTCGTTTCCAAGGTTTTTTATTGTGATATTGACATCGGAATGTATTAGTCTATACTTGTCTCTATGTGTATTTTTTATTCCATTTATGACATCAAAACTCTCATGGAATCGAACATTTATTTTTCTTGTCATGTTGTTTTCACACTTTGGATGACGTTTTTCGTTGTACCAAACCAAACCAAACCGTACCAAATCATATCAAACCAAACCAAACCAAACCAAACCAAACCAAACCAAACCAAACCAAACCAAACCAAACCAAACCAAACCAAACCAAACCAAACCAAACCAAACCAAACCAAACCAAACCAAACCAAACCAAACCAAACCAAACCATGTTCAGTTGTTAAGAGTGTGAAAGGAGTTACCTCTACACACAATCTCTGAACAAAACGTCCGTCCACCTCTCCATGCACTGATCATTATTACCTCTAATACCCCGACAATTCGTTTAGCCATGCACAAAGTTATCTTATTTGAATACATGAACTTAAACACCAGCTGCCGCATAATTATTATCTTTCCAATTTCAGCCACTTGCCTGGAAGTTAATAAATAAATGAATAAAATAGAAATTAATAACCTTGATGGATTTCCTTGTGGAACTGACTTTTAGAAAAATACTGCGGAGACTATGCAATGGTTCTTTCAATTCTTCAGCACCACCCACGCAGTAGGCACATAATGATATTTAGTTATACATGTACTAAGTTCCGTATATAACTCATACCTAACAAGCATCCCTGGACATTTTCTCATGTTCTCAAAAAAAAAAAAAAAAAGAATCAGTAAAATGCAAACGTCTTTGTGACTATTGAGGTCAATGATAAGAGGTGGCTTAGATTGCTTCAGCGGTCGGGAATGAAGACGGCTTTGTGGAATGACAAAAAGGTCGGGTACAACTGAGGTTGAGAGCAATAACATTCTGAGATAGACTCGGGTGTAGCTCAGACTGCACCATTCATATTAATCGCATGCAAACACTTTAATCGGTGCGACATTTTCTGTTTGCTCGACATAAAATTTAACAGAGAACATTTGACTACTGAAACAAAAGGAAGTGTATGCCGAGACTACACGCAAAGTGCTGAGGTCGAGTCAAAGGAAATGATTTGGGTGAAACTGTGTTTCTTCATCTTATCATGGGGGCTCGTAAACTGTTGACAGTGCTTTTCGTTATTCTACTAACTTCCACAAAAATGGTGAGTACACCACTGACTGCAGAATGTGATCAGAAAAACAGTCGTGTTTTGCTATTATACATTGTATCTTGCACTTGCTTAACTATAGCGACCTATGAAGTAAACCTATTAGTGATTTGCGTAGATTAAACTTTGAATAATTACGATGGTCCAACTGAGAACTACAGTATAGGTTTGTACCATTATGCCATAGGGCCTATGTCGAAATGAATTATTCATTCCGTCTTGAGGTTCGAGCATGGTAACTTTTCGACTTGTAGCAGAGGTCTGCCAGTGCCTTGGTGTAACATTTAATATCCCTCACTTTGCTATCACTTGTGATACTTTTTTTTTTTCCTGATGGTCCTTCTATAGTGTTCGTTATTTTACTAAACATACAATAATCATAAGTCCAGGTGCCATGTTCTGAACCCTGGTTTACCGTCTGCCCGATGTTTTTTGATGGTTTTAGCAATTTTGAGGGTGCTGAATCCAAATCTGGATGATGCAACTCTTGCATCATCGAGGTTTTGGAAACATTGCATCAACCATATTTGGATTCAGCACCCTTAAAAAGGGTAACACCATAATTTATTTCAAATTCATTTAGGATTTATAAGGAAGTACGTACATTGGAATTTTATTTTTGGTGACTATCTGGACATGAAAAAGAAATCCTCATTGATTCAAGGATTACATCAACCAGATTCGGATTATAGGGTAAACCCATCAATGTATTCTCAATTTTAACTTTAGACGGAAATACTTAGTATCAAAATTTCAATGTTTGGCACCCATTTTGGATATCTCAAAACCCTTCGGGATATAAAAGTTAGCATATCCATATTCGCATTCAGCACCCCCGAATTGAGTTGAAACCGTCAAATCTTTTCAACTTCTCATCACCTCAAAGAAGTATAGATAGAGGAATTCAGATTTTGGTGGCCATCTTCAATATCTCAGAATCCTCAAGAGCGCAAAAGATGCATCATCCAAATTTGGATTTAGCAACATCAAAATACAATAAAACTTGATTTTTGTCTATTTTCCATTTATAAGGGTATGTATAGGACTTTCAGATTTTGGAGGCCATTTTGGCGGCCATTTGAATATTCTAAAACCCTCAAGGATGTAACATCCAGATCCGGATTTAGCACCCTCGCAATAGGGGAAAACCATCAAAAAATATTCGGCGGACGGTAAAACAAGTTATGCCCAAAATCTGACTTTGGCACCAGACTACAGTACAATGTAGTTAAAACCAGACTTAAAACATACAACATAACAATAACAATAAGCAACCATGTTGAAATCCACATTGACTTATTATTATGCACATTATTTAAAAAAATCACGCAATATGTATCGTCAAACTGAAAAAAAAAAACCTTGAACAATTTTTCTTTTTAAACACAGATGTATTCATACTGGCATAAGTATTTTCAATGATCTCCCCGAAATATTAGAATATTAGACAGTCAGATTTCTTTTAGAAATGCTCTTAAATCTGTCGAAAATTTTCATAGTATACATGTACTCGGAGTTCACATTGAAGTATTTGTTTAACCTGAATGAAGATAAACACCTCAGATGATTGTTGTTATTTTGTTATATTGATATTGGTTTTAGAGTATGTTTAGTCTTTGTTTCGTTGTTTTTCTTTTCGTATCACCTCTATGTTTGATTTGATTTTGTTTCGTTCTGTATCTTTGATATGTTCTGTTTAGGCCTATGTCAAATACTTTGTTCACGGCCTCTCTGAAAAACAGCCTCTTGCCTGGTCGAGGGCCTTTAACCCCGCGATCATATAAAATAAATGAATAGATAAACAAACAAACAAACTTACAATCTCGGCCCATCTGAAATGCGCTAGAAAAATATTGATCAGACACCGCAGTCTCATACTAACACAAATAGAATTGTTATACTGACATATTCAGCAAAATACGTTTCAGAAATGGAAGTAATGGTGATATAGGGGAAAAAAATAAAGTGAAACTGCACTTTTCTCTTTATCATTTCTCTTCCGAATATACTGTATAAGGGAAATACATTAAGCTAATTTCTCATTTTGTAGTAACATTTTCTATACCTTATAATTGTTAACTTATGTTCGTATGATTGTTATTCCAGTTTAGTTGGCATGAAATATGACCTACTATGTATGCGGTTAGGTCTATGAACACTTACAACATCTCTACCCAGAATGGGTTAAATCAATAAGCAATATTGAAATATTGAGTGGAACGAGTCAAGAATTTATCGTTATTTAACTTTTTGGTGTAATCAGATTAATTCATTATTGTTTCTCTTATCCATGGTTATATCAAGCAAATGAGTGATTCAGTACGCATACAATGGTGCTTTTGCAGTTGACAAGTATACATGTTTTTTATTATGTTACGTATTTTTCTATCAACTGTTTGTGTCGTTTTGTTGTATATACCTACTTATATAATTTGCATTCGTTGTTTAATCGTATACACCATTGTATTCTTACGTGGACCCATTTGAAAACCAGTCTTGCTCTGAAAGAGCTATGCACCCTCAGATTGGACATAAATAAACAAAACAAAATGTGCCCTAATATCTATTTTTACCGTTGCTAAATAAAGCACGACAACAAAGGTATATAAGTAATACATTATATTATCATGTTTTCTATCCAAAAGCATGATGATCAAACTTTCTAACAGTTCAAGTATGATGAGCCATTTCTGATTAAAAAACTGAAAAGTCTATACCATTCAGCATGTTCAGGGGATGTATTCATTAAACTGCCACATCAGTTTGACTTCAAGAGCTTTCTATGTGTAACAATCAGAAAGGTTGAGCAAGGTGTCTTATGAGAATTTGAAAAACATAAGGCGTACATAAAAAAAAATGAAACATCCTATATAGCCAAATTTCTTTGAATTAAGAAAATAATGTTTCTATTATCATGAAAACTCTGGATCTAACTTGCCACGTTGTTCTTTATCTTCTGCATTCTGAAAGCATATTCAAACATGTAATACATCTCTATGAAACTGACTGGCATACAGTATTTTTCAAAAGAAGTTTTACTGTAAATAATTATTTTTTTTCACATGCTCAAGTAAAGAAGTTCAGTCACTTTTGCATGCGACTTTTTTTTTGTTGTTGAAGTCATTAAGGCCCGTTCACACAGCCCAAAAGTCGCGTAAACGCATTAATCACGCAAGAAATTAGAGCCGTACGCGATACATGCGCGATTTGCGCATTTCGTGAGTTTGTCTGACGTGGAACCTTTGTAGTTGTCCGTCGATGTGCGCCGGATCGGCGCTTTATGCGATTCCAGGTTTTGAGCAGCTGAAAACTTGGCTTCGTGAAAGAGTTTACGCAGTAGTGCGCTGTTTTACGTAATTTTTGCGTATAGTTTGCGTAGTTCTTACGCGGACAATGCGCGAAATATGCGTGGAATATCAGTGATTGTTTACAAAAATGTTGCCACTATCGCGTTCATGCGCGAATCATGCGCGATTCATACGCAGTTCATGAGTGATAATGCGCAGGTTATGCGTGGTTTTCCGTAGACCTCAGTCGTCGGGCACAACCACGTATTCGCCCTATTTTGGGCCTGTGCGTGCCTATGCGCTGGAAGTGCGTGGTTTGTTAGTGATTTTTGCGTGATCTTTTTGTAGTTCTTGCGCAATTCATCGGTGCTGTTCATCGCGTACTTAAATCAGCGAAAATGCTCTACGGACAAGCACGCACAACCAAATTTCATGCGTGATTCATACGTTTACGCGACTTTTGGGCTGTGTGACCGAGCCCTTAGTTTCAACTGAAAGACAAGACATTTATGTACTCCCCAGCCTTAGCATTTAAAGCGGTTTGATATACGTGAATACGGCTCAAGGGATTCAGTCTAATCGACAATCATGTGATAATTATTTCTGCTGTTTAGAGCTCTATTCTTCTCAATCCCTATTACTAGATTTCATGATTATTACATTCATAAAAACAGTAAACATCCGCAATATTGAAGGGCTCATCGTTCTAGTCTTATTCTAGATCTACAAGTGTCGACAGGGTAGCTATATCATGCTTATCACATACATGTATAACAGCTAAGATTTTTTCCCTATTCATGCTGAAACGAAGAATATTTGAGCACGCACAGGGAAATGAAATGTTCCACTATCACTAGCAGAAATAGATAATGAGATAACAATTCACCCTGAAAACAGCCAGCCCTACTTCATATCCATCGGAAAACTCTTTGTTCACTAATGTAAAATAAGTAAGAATGTGCATTGAAAAAAAAATAGACATATTAATTATATTGTACATAATTAGTAAGAAGTGACAGAAATCTATTACCTTATGTAGAAGATTGTGGTACATGTATACAAGTTTAAAAGTTTTATTTTTTTTCAACTGAACTGAATTTGAATTGATATAAAATGCATTTTCACCAATAACAGTACAGATATCTGCCCTTCTCACTATCACTAAGAAAAAGTATTGGTAGAATTCATAAGGGTAATAAGACAAAATAGCCTTGACTTTATTTAAGATGCTCATTATTCACAAACTGCCATTACTAATTGCGGATTCAGACTCTGTGTTTTATAATGAGAACTATCAAAGTTTTGAAGTTATAATGTTGGAGTTTCTTTCTGGAAATCAGACTTATTCATCCTCCTTCTTAAAAAGAGAGATAACATTCCTGAGGGATCCTATCCAGATGGGAGATTTTTTTAATTTTTTTTTAAAAAATAAAACAAACTTCATCATTACCAAGAAGAATTTCCAACTATAATGACAGCTGTGAAGGCATTTTAAAATCTTCTGGTAATCTAAATAACTATTAAGTGTTGTCAAATAAATTCAATTTGTCTTTTTATCTGCATACAATTTTGAGGAGAAATATATCACACACTGTATCTTCAAGTTTGTCATTACACCTGTTTGTGTTTTTTAAGTTTGTGATTACACGTGTATGTGTAATATGATCTGTTTTGAAGTCACTTCACTGTGATTCCTTCTCAACCCCATTCTTTGCTGCAAGAAGGCGAACTTATGAAGAGCTCTGTAAGGTTTTAGTTCTGTTGTTAGTGATCGATATGTTTTAGTCGCTTTATATTTTATGTTACTTCTATCTACCTATACATGGTTACATTTTCGTACTCTAATAATGTTGGTTTTGAGGGAAAAGCATATTACAAGATCTGCTTTCTTCACATAGCTTTCGCCCACATTTTCAACATTACGCAGTAATTTACATGTATACGTTTGTTTATTCATTTCTTCCTCAATTCATGCTATTCATAATATGATATTTCGACGTATTGGTAGTATGTATTTCTATTTTATATCATCATTTTGTTCTTTTCTCGTGTTAGTACATTGCCACTCTCTGTTGAAAATGAAAATAAAAAACGAAACGAAATGTGTAATTTTGTCCTAAAATCTTGCTAGAGGGGTACATAAGTTAAGCTCAGTCAAATTCCTCAATATCATTATCTATTGTCATAAGGGTTGCATTAATGCTGATACGATAACTCATCCCACGATAATGGGACCATTTCTGCGCTCTTATTACAGTAGGAGATCAAATAATTTTCTAAGTTTTAAGTTCTATGTTTTCCAAGTGTATACTTGTCCATAACGTTATTCAAGTTTTTCCCTGCATAATACACCTTTTCTACCTGCATTTCTACCTATGCATCTCTTATACATTCCTCTAACAATCTACACCGAACAGCTAACGTGTTTCCAAAAAGGAAAATGAACTCTGCTCTTTCGTTACCATACAATGTTAAAAATTCAAGTACGAATGCATTTTAAGACAAAATATTATGATTTTTTTTCTGTTGGAGTGGAGCGGGATTTAGAGGAGTCCATTGTATTGCCTTGTTTGCTATATTGCTGCTCTCTTCAAAATCAGGAAATTTCCCGGTTTATAATAATTGCGCAATCATAGGGGATCACCAACAGTGCCTTTATTAACACCTCAATATACTGCCTTTACCTGCTTTTAGAGACAGTTCAAAGTAATTATTTACGCCTAAAAAGGATCATTTTTCGGGGGGGGGGGAGGTTCCCCGCGGTTACAAGAGAAATCAAGGACGAATGAATTTTGACATAGAATGTTATGATTTTTTTTTTTTCAGTGGAGCGGAATTTAGAGGAGTCCATTGTATTGCCTTGCTTGTTATATTGCTACCCTCTTCAACATCAGGAAATTTCCCGGTTTATAATAATTGCGCAATCATAGGGGATCACCAACAGTGCCTTAATAACTATAAACACCTCAATAAACTGCTTTTACCAGCTTTTAGAGACAATTCAAAGTAATTATCTACGCCTAAAAATCATTATTTTTCGGGGAAAAGAGAAATGAAGTTTTTGACTATGCCACAATGGAAATGAGAATATTTATATGCTATTTATATTTCATAATATTTAGATAATTCTTGCCTCCATAATAATGCGTGAGATTACAGTGATCACGTGATCTTGTCCTCAGATTTCTGGTTTGAGTATGGTGCGCGGTTATTTTCAAAGACCTTGCTTGCTTTGGCTATGCAACTCGAATATGTAGCTTCCCTATACACGGCGTTGCGATGAGTATATGTATAGTAACCCTTATCAGTTCAGTTCAAGTCAGTTCAAATCTATTTCATATTTCCACTTTCTCAATGATGAGATTACAAAATTATTGACAATAAAACAAGAATACAAAATATATACAATCATGTCTTTTGATTGAAGAAAAAGAAGAAAAAAAAAACCCATACTTGACACAAATGTATATGGTCATATGAAGATGTCACGTATCAGAATGATGGGGCCTACATAAAACTTTAACGCTTGTAAAACTGTAGGTTCCCGAATTCACAGGCATACAATCATACGGAGAACGGATATGTTTGTCTTGACCAACTAAAATTATACCAATACAAAAGTCGATAAAGAACAAAGTAATGAACCACATAGATATCGCACAAACCAGACCGTATAAGGATCTCGCGGTGTTTGAAAAAGAATGCTAAATATTAAAAGATTTATAGGTACCATTATATAACTTGGTGCTGCGGACAAGGACAAAAGACTGGGAAGTTGCTAAAAACTTTGTAGTGTGTATCCACTAAGTAATAGCTGTTTTAATTTGCGTTTGAAGGTGAATAAAGATAAGGAAGAAGTGATATCTTGAGGGAGGTCATTATAATATCTGGGTCCAGTAAATATAATTGTTTTCTTTGCAAAAATAGTGCGAGTACGGGGAAGGTGATAGGCGTCACTCTGGCGAGTGGGATAACAGTGGATAGAGCGATTCCTTTTGAACATGTGGATAAAAACAGATTATTCATTCAGCAGTTGTTAGTTTATACAGCAAATTCCGAGATTATAACAGAATAGGTCTGGAATTTTCAGAATTCTGTTTTGATGAAAAAAAAAAGCAGTTGGTATGAGCAAAATATCCGGCGTGGTTTATGATTTTTATTGCACGCTTTGAATACGGAGAAGGGAATCTAATAATGAGTGAATTGCATTTCCCCACACCAACATTCCATAATTGAAGTGTAGAGATATTAAAGAAGAATATGTACTCTGGAAAATATAAACAGGAAAGAAATGTTTAAGCTTATTCAAAATTCCGATATTTCTGGACAAAATGTTACTTACAAAATTAATGTGAGTTTTCCAGGATAATTCTCGGTCCATCCAAAGCCCTAAAAACTTAGTGTTATTAACCTGCTTTAAACATAAATCATTCATTTTGATATCATATGGGACAACATTAAAAGAATTACTGAATACTCATGAGTTTTTTCTATGTTCAAGGATAATTAGTTCGCATAAATCCGGGATTGCACAGACCTGAGCTCAGTATTCATCATATTGATTAATGCATTAGGGTCTCGATGTGAAAAAAAAAACAAGCTTGTGTCATCGGCAAAACAAATGAATGATAAAATTTGCGATGATTTTGGAAGATCGTTTATGTATTAAATAAATAAAAGTGGGCCCAAGGGGGAGTCATGTGGGACTCCACATGAGATAGGTTTTAATTGCGAATCATGGCCGTTAATATTAAAAAATTGCTTTCTTTCTGTTAAATGACTCTTAAACCATTCTAAGGGCGTCCCGCGGATTCCACAATGACACAATTTATAAAACAAATTTCGTGATATATCGTATCGAAAGCTTTAGGAAAATCAAGAAAAACTCCAAATGTATGTTCAAAATTATCTATAGCATGAGCTACCTTGTCTATAAAAGTAAGTAGCTAACGCATGGATTGTGTTGTAATGTTTTCTGAAACCAAACTGAGAATCAGATAAAATGTTATGATTTGTGAGAAATTTTGATAATCGTCCGTAAACCTCCCTTTCAAAAATTTTAGAGATTGAAGTCAACAAAGAAATTGGTCGGTAATTATTCATTAAATCTTTCTGTCCCTTCTTAAAGATAGGGACAACTTTTGCGACTTTCATCTTATTGGGGACTTTGCCATTAAATAAAGATTGATTAAGAATATATGTAAGAGGAGAAACAATTTCCCTTAAAACATTTTTTAAAAGAATATTTGTAATTCCATTATATCCTGAACTTTTTTATCGTTCAAATTCTTGATATCTATAATTTTTTTCTTCAACAATAGGTCCAAAAAATATTTATTGAGAATTCCTATTACCTAAATATTTATAAAATTCAGTTGATGATCTCGGGATTTTACCGGCAAGATGTGGACCAAGACTTGCAAAAAAATCATTGAAAGATTCCGCCATAATGACAGGGTCGTTAATCTGGCGGCCGTCCGCTGAAATATATTTGGGAGGATCGGTATAATATTTGTGTTTGAACGCCTCATTAATCACCTTCCACGTACTCTTCACATCAGATTTATATTTAACAAACTGCCTCGAAAAACTATACGTATTAAAGATGTCAGTATGTTCCGATAACGAATATTAATTTGTTTAAAGGCGATGGATCTTTACGATACTTATGAAAAAGTTTATTTTTGCGGTTAATGGACCCGAGAAGAGATTTTGTAACCCATGGTTGCCGTGGTACTCTCTAATGATTAGAATGGTGAGGTCTTCAGAGAGGAACATAAGAATCATAATTAACAATTGAAATATTCATAAAATTGTCAAAGGCTAAATCAGTTATCGATTATGGTTCTATTACACAGTTTACCAATATAAAAATCAACGACGACTGCATTTTATGTACCACTTGAAAAGATTTTTTTTTTTTTTTGTGGGAGGGGGGGGGGGGGGGCTCATGTTTTGATAATCCCACTCCAAAGTGACAAATTTCCCCATTCGTTGCTCAGGTAATGAGGATTACCCACACTCCAATAACAATCAGGTGCCTGTGACATTAAGGGTCATGTTCAGCAGACAGTTCACAGAGCTTAAATGCGTATCGTCCCTTAAATTACAAATTTTGTTTTATTTGATTTGACTGCTGTAACGAGGTTCTTGGAAAAACTAAGGTTTTGACTCTGATGAAAATGGTCAATGCTTCGTCACTTGATAACTTGATAACCTGCGGTTTTTGTTTTTGTTTGTTTGTTTTTTTTGCATACGTGCGTGTGTGTTTTAGATGCTCTGCTGAAAACGAAAAAAGTTGATATGATAGTTCTATTACTTGACGGACGCATCCGAGATCAGTATTATGCACAACGCCATTATATGCAAAATATCTCTTTCCATCAGCAATGTTTACACGTTGGCAAATCTTTAAGTTATTTTGTTCAATGCAGGCTAGTATAGTTTTTCATACGATTTCATTCTTCCTCTGTATGAGAAAGGTAGTTTCAAGGCAGAAAATATTGACCTGCCAATTTCGTTCTTGAACTTAGAAGAACGTAGTAAGAAAATTGTAAGAAATAAGAGAAATGCGTTCATGGATTTCCCCTTTCGTTTTTTTTGCTGTCTCCAACTGATATTCGGCGCTCTCATAAAAAGCTGAGTGTTTTGTGCTATCTAGCACCTTGGACCATCTATAGGTCATAGACAAGGATGTGAAGTTCTTCCACTACTTATTTGCACAGTTATGCAGGAAATTCTTCAGGATTCGATAGGGAAAGAGTGTACGTCATTTACTTTAATAAAACAAAAAGATATACTAGGTGTTACGAAAAGCATTTCCCACTTTTGATCCTTAATAGTTCGAAAACTATAGATCAGATAATACTGTCATTGATATGAGTAATAGCTGATAGTGTACAATTTAGTTGGAGGTGATTTGAATGTGAAAACATGACTCAGTTTCGTTAAATCCATGATTAATCAAAAAGTAGAGTTCCAGATTTTGGTCAAATTTGAACCCTCTATAAAAAAAAAGAACTTTACACAAAGACCAATGATGTGTATTTGAGTGTGTGCTTACAATGACCCTGAACAATAGATATGAATACCACGAATACCACCTTTTCAGAGCTCTGCTGACTCCGGACTCTTTCTGCAAGGCACATGAATGCTTTATTAATAATTCATGATGGATTGCCCTGGGCACTGCTAGTCTGAATTCATAGCAAAGGGTAAAACGCATGCACATGGAAAAACGTAAGCACATGTCAGGATGAATAATGCCCGAGTCACATATAAACACGGATGCTCAAGGATCTACACGGTGATCCGGGGACGTCCGGGGAGATCCGGGGAGATCCGGGATTTTGGTATGACTGTACACACGGTATCAACACGGCAGCTACACGGATAAGGCCGGAAGAGCGCGGCGTCTACACGGACAAACACGGCATCTACACGGATCAACACGGCAGCTACACGGATCAACACGGCAGCTACACGGCAGCCACACGGACCACCCCGGATTGCTCTGCCAACACGGCAATCCCCGGATGACGCCGGATGTTTTTGACCTCCAAAAGTTGCCGTGTTGGCCTCCCGGCGTCAACACGGATCCCTCCCCGGATCAGATTCGGGATGGTCCGGGGGTGATCCGGGATGTCTATGTGACTGGGGCATAAAGACTACCTGTGATAGTGGAATATCGCATGATGGCATTATGTAATAGAACACTCCAATCCTGGTCATTGTTCAGGATCATTAGTTATCCATACACTCCCATACACACCAATCAGCCCCTGAGCAAAATTAAAATTTTACACAGACGATTGAAAACAGAGCAGAATCTGAGTCCTAATTTAAAAATAAATCTTGAATTTAATGAAACTGATAAATGCTATCATCTTTACATTACCTGCAACAAAATTGTACACTATTCAGCTATTGCTCATACCAGTGTCAGTGTTATCTGATATATAGTTTTTGAACTGTTAAGGATCAAAAGTGGGAAATGTTTTTTTGTAACACCTATAACCTATGATCGAAAATTGGACATCCATATCTACTTTTAGGTTTGTTGTAGTTTAGAATCCGGCGTTACTTTTGTCCAGATTTTCTAACATTGTTCCTCTATTTCTTCCCAGGTGACTTGTGTGGTCAAAGTCTCCTTTCAACTTGAGACGTATTCCAATCCAAATCACACAAAATTAGACGGTGGTTGTTGCGACCCATTTTTCTGTAACTCTTGTGACAACTATTTCCGCCTGTGCTTCTCGGAAGTTGGAAGGCAAGTGATCTTGGGATGGGGAAGTGGTTGTTGTTTGTTTGTGTTTGTGTTTGTAAATGTAATATGTATAGTTAAACTATCAGTTGCTCAACGTTATCATACATATAACTTCTTGGTATGTGAATTTGAGGATGTGGTGTAACATAAAAGCACTGACATGATAACAAGGGTGGAGAAATATAGATTAAGGATAAAACCATTAACAGTGTGATAGCCACATGGTGATCAATGTCATATCGCTCATGTAAAGTCCTTACTCATGGTTTGCATGCAAACAGTCGATTCTTTCCAAAATATGTCTCAGTATGAATTCTTGCAAAAGAATATGTTACTGGGTATATGTTGACAACGTATAAACTATCACACTTTTCACTCGGCCAAAACAAATACAATAATCGCAATAATGTCATCAACATTTATCCGTTAGGGTTTTATTACTGTTGGCCACACTGGTCACCCCACTTACGTCTCAGCGTCAAAAGTGATCCCCGAGGTTAACCCATTTGATTACAGTGGTTATCCTTCAGTCCCACTCTCTCCATAGCCCGGGAAGCTTTATAAAGTTTCATTCTCTTGAACTTAAGGATTGTGTTAGGGTAGATATGAACGTCAAAGATTTTGACGAGGATGACGAGCAAAGATCATTAAGCACAGTGCAGTACTAAAGATAAAATGAAATTTTAGATGATTTTTAGATGAAATCGGGCGACTTTCAGCACACAGTGCTATACGTATGGGTAGAAATCACTGATATCTCTATGGAAGAACAAGATCAGTGGTGGAAATGGGCTGCATGCTTGGCGGAGGTCTGCGCTCTCAGAGAACTTTTCTGGCTTAAATGTGCAATATATCAATATCGCTTACAGCACATTCACTCAGAGCTTCTGTCCTTACGGCAAACCCGAGACCGACATCATATTTGTCGACAATGACGACTTTGATTTTCCGGTGATGTTATCTGACACGGTCTATAATCCTCTTGAACTCTCCATCAATTCCTGGCAGGTAAGAAAAATATGTCTTTTGATTCAATCGCTAAAACGCCGTTTACGTTCGTTGCAGCAGGTTGATTTACTGTCAAATTTTTGCTTCAAATGCCTAATTACACTCATAAAATTCGGTAATATGACATTATCGTAATGTAATTCTCAGTGAGGGATCCAGGAATTCTGTAAAGGAAGGGGGCACAAAAAATTCTTTTTCCGCTTCCGGGTTTCATCGGCTGACAAGCAAAAACAAACAAACAGACAAACAAAAAACAAACAAAACAAAACGGCTTCAGCGCAATTTTCTGGTGACACTACAATCCGCTGACAAAGATGATTTCTGTAAAAAACGAAAGAGGGTGCACCGTTCCGCTTTTCATTGATTTTTTATTTCTTTTATTCAAAAAGAAGATTGAAGTGGAGCGCTCGCCCGCACAGGGTTCACTTCCCCCCCCCCCCCCCTCCACGATTCGCTATTGATTCTTTATCTTTCCTTTACTTTTTAATTTTTCGTAGAGCATTTTCTTAAACCTCCCAGTGTGCAACAGATTGTTGCATTTCAAATATGAAAATACAAAAGCTACCTCATGTGGGATGGGATACTTTCGCCCACACCCTTCTGAATCGGTCGATCTCCATAGATTTAGTACACAGTAAGTACGCAGACGCAGAAAAAGATGAAACGAATACAATGCAGCCAGTCCATGAATATTAACTTTTTTACTTTTTAGTGACGATTTTCCGGATATTCAACCCAATATATATGCACTCGGTAGTTAAATTAGCTTTCTAAAAATGCAAAAGCTGGGAGGGGGTATCTCTCCCCCCATCCTGACTTGTGTGCCTCCCCCCCCCCCCCAAAAAAAAAAGAAAAAAATTGAACATAATGATTATTCTTGCCAAGTTTATTCCTGCATACAGCCATAAATGAGCTTGATTCAGCGTAATCAGGTTTGACTCTATATTGATAATGTGCATTTGGTATGTTTATATAAAAGTTCAGTGTATATGCACGAATAATAATTTCTTCATCTCTGCCATCATGTTTTCATTCATTTGTCTATCTGTCTATCCAATGTTATCTGTCTCCACCAATCAAAATTCTATTCACATTATTACGATACCAAACCACAGAACGGATTTAAAGCAAACATAGAAGTCCTTGACTTGGATCATTTGAATAGCTATAATGTGATCGACCAAATCGGCTACAACTTCAAAGGCAACTTGTACCAACCATTCCGATCGGCCGCGCTGGCTGAGACGAGGACTCTAGATTTGAACCAGGGCAACGGAGAAGCCAAGTGAGCAAAACCTCTTCTTCACGTCACATCTATACCATATCTGAGAATAATAATCTAATTCCACTCAAAGTTGACAGAGGTTTTCAATGTATTCCCGTAGTTCTTCTGTTATTGTTTTGTTTTGTTCTGGTTTTGTCTTTCTAATAAAAAGCATAACAGTATCTGTGAAGGTTTACTGCGAACAGCACTATTACGACACGTCGGCAGGTTGCAGCGTGTACTGCTTGGCTCGGAACGATAACTTGGGCCACTACGACTGCGATGACATCACTGGGGCGAAGATATGTCTCGCTGGCTACGAGGGACCCGACTGCAACCAGGTTAGAGATGTCATGCAGATAGTTGAGAAGAATGAAGAACAAATCTTTATATAAGATAAAAGCAATGGAGAGCGAAGGTTGTTGACGAGGTAGAAGGGACGCAGTAAAAGAATATTTTATCTAAATCATTGACATTTGCGTCTAGTTGCATTGATTGACAAAATTGTCCTACCTCGACGTAAATGCGCCCCGAATCAATCAGTGGAAGGGGTATTAGTAGTAACAATGATAAAAATTCACGGATACGCATGCTCCGGCAGGATTCGAAACTACGACCTAGTAATCACCGGACAACAGTCCTGTGTTTACTAGACTACCGAGCTTCGGCCTGACAGTTAGTGCTTGTTCCAATTCGTATAGGCTGCAAAAGGTACTGCATACATAATCAATTTAATGAATAGCTCGACGTAGAAATTTTGTTAAGTTGAATTAATGCTCATTACCTGCTGCACGCTACACAGACCAGCACTGGCAGTCGAACAGAAGCTTGGTGTTCTATAGTGGATAAGACACCTGTCCGACGATCAGGATATCGTAGGTTCGAATCCTGTCCGAGTATACATATGCCCATGATTGTTTTTATGGATATATAGGCCCTACAACTAAAACACTGATTAATGTGTGCATATTTGCGTTAATGTAGGGAATTTGACAGTCAGTTGCAAAAGAATAATATTGATATAAAAACGAAGAACACAGATTTTGAATAGAAGAGGAGAAAACTGTAAAGTCAGGTCAGCTAGATCAGGATGACGAGAATCAAAGTATAAAAAGATCGATAAAAATTTTCATCAATTTTTAATCCATGACTAAATTTTAGTCCACTGAAAAACAAGCGGATCGCATGTCTGACGGACTTCTAATGTACATGGCGTTTTGCACATTTCAAATCTGCAAAGTCTATAGGCCCTATACGAACAAGTAGCAAGTAGCATGTACTTAAGTATATAGGAGCATGTTAGTTTCCCGCGCAGAGAGAAATTCGTGATAAGAAACGGGGGTTAGTCCATGTAGACAGAGATCAACCAGGAGTTACCCGCTTTGGTGGTGGTGGGGGTGGGGGGAGCAAACTAACGCTTTGGGGTGTATCTGGTAAGGGGGAGAGGTAAATAGAAACACAATTACGTTTCATTGGAAGAAAGAGGAGTAAACCTGAAAAAAAAAAATCTTCGTTAAAGCGTTGGGGAGAAACAGAGGAAGTAAAAAATGAGTGAATGGGTAAAAAGGAATCGGATTACAAGGAGTTGAGGAAACACGACCATTGGTGCCTTGGAATATTCTCCAAAGAAGTCAAGCTGTGAAGAGCAAAAATGAGTGTTTAGAGTAGTGACAGGTAAACTGTATCGGCAACTAACCCATTTGCTTTCTGTTAGGAAACTACTGAATGTCACTCCGATCCATGCTTGAACGACGGGACCTGTGTTGATCTTCACGACGCCTTTCGCTGCAACTGTCTTCCCGGAACAACAGGTAAATGAAGAAAACAGTAAAACTTTGCCCAATACCCAAGAATTTATCAAGTTTATCTGCCCGCTAGGTGTCAAAATAATTTGTCCTTTGATTAAACTATTGCGGCAGAAATGTGGGATGATACTTTTAACGACATACGTGGTCCATTGCCGTCTATAAAAATTATGGTGGCATTGGCTGTAAGAGAAGAGAAAAAGAGAAAATCTGAGAGCAATGAAGACTAGTCGCCAATTGTTCCTACCTCACGTCATTATAAGTTTTGTCAACAGTTATGACTGGATCGATAGTGCAGAGGATAAGACAAAAAAAAAAATCATTCTAAGACAAACCAGCATTAAATGGAGGGAACCTGATAAAAGTAAGCTTCTCATAGCAAATGACTGCAATAAAAGTGTTAAGTTCATCTTTGCGGTGTGTGTGTGTGTGTGGGAGGAGGAGGGGATGGGAGTGGAGGCAGCTATATATGTACGGAGGCTGATGCATACGACAGAATTTTGTATTATTTCATTTTCATTTCATTTCATTTCATTTATTTCCACATTAAAAACAACAATCATTACATTTCAAGTCATAGTATAAACATATTCATTGTGGGGGACCAATTAAAGCCTTTCAGGCTTGTTGGGAATAGGCCCCAAAGTAAATACAAGACTTTCTCAACTTACAATATATAGATACAAAATATATAGAACACAAATGGTGCACAATCAAAGCAGGATGAAGAAGGAAAAAGAAGAGAGTAAAATACTGGCAGAATATACAAAACCATGTTGCTATTACATACGGAAAGTGCGTCTAAAATTGTTTCTGAACTGCTGTAATGATTTGTAGGTTTTCAGTTCTTTTGGTAAAGTATTCCACAAAATGGGACCTTGATAAAAAATTGTTGACTTGGCTAATTCGGTTCGATAAAGGGGAGGATGAAAATTTTGTTGGTTTCTTGTATTATAAGAATGAATACTGCTGTTGAGATGAAAACATAGTTATCATTGTGAACTTCCTATTTTCTGTCACCGAGAAACATAAGAAGCATAAAGCTAGATTAATTCGTCGTGTACAGTGATCAAAACTTCGTGAGAAAACAAAACTAAACACACACACTCACATGCAAGAGAGAGAGAGAGAGAGAGAGAGAGAGAGAGAGAGAGAGAAACCAAACTGGTTTAATACACTATACTGTACTTCGACGTTCTCCGCAGGGCATACAATAGGCAATTTGTGTTGGAACTGCGTTTCACTCCCTGCCGTGGACACAATGCCAATCATGCATATGATTACAAACAATTTTGAATTACTTGTTCATTTTTGAAATAAAATGAATTGTAATCAATCTGCACTGATGTCATTCTTTTAGATATGAAGTTGTTGTCAGTACTGTGGTTTCTCCTTCTTCTTATCGTATGACAAATACATAGGTAGAGTGATATGTCCAGGCTGCCTAGCCAACCTATAGGGTGTCGTCTGTTGTGTCTTTAATTCTCTCGATGCCACCTCGATAGCAGCTGAAGGGGCAGTCGTGCACAACATGCAGAAAAAATCTGGTCAGGAAAACTACAGTCACAGGCTGGACTGTCAAATAATTTCTAACGATGAGGCGGGTGGTGGGCTGTCTAGGCATGGGCTGTGCACTGCGGATCCTACTAAGGGACACCGACTGCTTCCTTTGAGGGTAAAATCCAGCTGGTTTGATGAGGGATCCTTGATGAGTTCTTGATTGGGAATTTCAGATTCTTTCTATAATCTCTTCCATTCTTTGTTTAAGTTAAACCGATTGATTGCCTTCTTGAAGGGACTGACTGCCGGAAAGGACTGCGAGATTTGAGTAGCATATTTGGAAGGTTGTTCAAGTCCTCATGGATGGGAAAGTCAGGCTTCGCGTTGAAGAGTAGGGCAGCCTTGCGGATCATCTGCTAACGTGGTAGGGGAGAGGAGTGATGTGTGATAAAGTCAGCAGCCACTAGGTAGGTGTTGAGTTAAGGGTGCCAAAGATTATTCTCACTGTAGAGTTGAAGATCGTATCGATGTGCTTGGTGTACCAGCTCCCACCAAAACTGGTGAACAGTACTCCGTAACTGATGAATATAAAAGAGAGTAAAGTGTGCAGTTCGGAGTGTATGCGCATCAGAGCCCCAGCTGTTCACTGCTAATTTGCAGAAGATCTTAAACCTGGTCTTGGTTCATTCTTCATCTGCTTACCACGAAGGACAAGTTGAGTTCAGACCAAGCTTGTCTGTTGCTGAGGTGGAAAATAGTGACTATGGTCTTAAAAGTGTTGGGAGGCGCCAGAAGAAGAGGTAGTCCGCCATCTTGTTTAGGTCCCCTGTGAGTGTGGAGTTGAGTTTGCAAAAGTCAGTGGATTGAATGGCCAAAGCAAGATCATCTGCACATGCAAATCTCTTTGAAGGTGTCCTACACATGTCACTCACATCAATTTTAAAGAGCATTGGCACCAGGACAGATCTTTGGGGAATTCCATTATTCAGCGTTCTGATTGAGCATGTGTGACCTGAAAGCAACATGGAGGCAAGGAGGTTCACATTTGTCTAACACTTGAAGATGCGACAGACCCCAAGAAGGAGGCCACATCTCCACACTGTAGCATATGCCGAAGACATGTCAATCAGAGCAGCCCGTGTCTTGAGGCCACGTTGGCAGTCAGCCTCGATGTTGGTAGTAAGTGCAAGGGCTTGGTCATATTGCAGCTCCTACGATGTCGAAAACGTCTATTCCTTCAGTAAGGCTGGTTCTACAAGGGAACTGAGCCTTACCAGGAGTTGCTCAAACAACTTGTATTAGGTACAGAGAAGAGAGATTAGCTGGTAGCTTGCGTGATCATCAACAGGATTCCCACGTTTCAGAATGACGATGTTCTTGTCCTCTATCCTGATCTTGGAAATGACAATACTGCAGTAGAAAACTGTAGGAGAGTAGTCTGCCAGGCACGAGTATTATGGCCAAAGTTCTTCAGAAACTCAAAATAGATACCATTCAGCTCCTGCTGGTTTACCTGCTTTGATGGATTAAAGGTCAAATCCACTTCTGGTGTAGGGTTTGGCAAGCGGGCTGCTCTTCGGGGAGGACGAGTATGTCGCTGAAAGATCATTATGGACTTCTTGGTGTGCCTCCGTGGAGTTGAGAAGTTGGCGAGAGGCAACTGCATTGGCTGTTACCTATGGTGGCTTATGCCGGACAACGGATGCTGCACCATGGCTCTTGAGAAGATTCCATGACTTTATACTAGAGTGCGTGCAATTTGAGAAAATCAAGGAGATCCATAGCAATGTCTGCGTCGTTGTTGATGTTGTTGTTTGTTTTTATTTCCGTCTTTATATAAAAATACACACATTACATGTTGCATATACATTGCATATACGTACAGAAGAAACGGGGGATTGCCTGTTCAGTCATATTTTCAAAATATGTCTGTTCTTCCACAGGGTCCCAAATTTACAATACAATACAAGAATAATACACTGTATATACAAAACATAAGAAAAAATAATGAAAATCATATACCGAACTGGTACAGTGAGAGTCAACAATAATCAGAGATAGGTAGAGAAAAGCAGAGCAAGAAAAAGAAAAAGAGGAGGAGAACAAACTTACAAAAGAAAAGGCAATATACCCCCTCCCCCCCCCCCCAAAGAAATGGCTGTGACATTTGGTACTCCATTGAGTCCCTTTTTTACCATAATGCTCTATCTAAATAATCAGATAATAACATTTGAAAAAATCTTAAAGTTAATGCGTTACGAATTTCATTGGGCAATTGATTATACATTGATATTCCCCTGTAAAAAAAAGTCCTTTAACAGTTATTAGAATTTGGCTAAAATTCTGATTTGAACGAAGTGAATAATTGAGAAATCTTCTAGAGATATTATCAGACATGTAATTAGGGAGAAAATTCTGCGATATCTTATAAATCATCATACTCATATTCTTTTTATATCGGTAGTCAAGAGATTCCCAGCCCAAAATATCATGAATATGTTGAGTAGAAAGAAAAGAATATGGATTTACTCTCATAATCATACGACCCGCTCTATTCTGATAACGTTTGCGTAATCAAAATGTGGAAGAATCACGGATTTATATATCAAATTCAAATTTGATTCATTTACAATATATCTTAATCTTCCAAGAAAATCAATAAGTCTACTGATTTTCTGGCACATTCCATCTACACGAATATTCCATTTCAACTCAGCGCCGATATGAATTCCAAGATATTTTACCATTTCAACATTTCGAATCTTTATTTTTACATCTAGTGAATTACACCTTGAGAGCATAAATCTCGTACCAAAAAGCATACTGACGGTCTTTGAAAAATTGACCAATAGTTTGTTCTGTGACATCCACTGATCCAAAACTTGCATTTCTTTGTTTAAAATGGACTCCAAGACTTTAACATCTTTGTTGGAGTAGTAAATGACTGTATCATCCGCATAAAGATGAACACGACATGACTGGAAAATACGAGGCAGGTCATTAATGAAAACACAAAACAGTAGAGGGCCAAGAAGAAAGCCCTGGGGCACGCCATTAGTTAAGTACATTTCATCAGACAATGCGTTGTTGACCTTAGTCACTATCCTCCTGCCCGTCAGATAACTCTTAAACCATTGAAGTGTACCTCCATTTATACCAATTCTCGACAACTTTTCTAACATTACATTGTGGTCGACAGTGTCAAACGCTTTCCGTAGGTCGACGAATATCGCCCCAGTATATTCACCTTCATCCATGGCCAAAAGCCATTCATCAGTAACCTTTACAAGGGCAGTTACAGTGGAATGATTTGCCCTGAATCCAGACTGAACCGGTGTTAAGACATTGTTCGCTTTAAGATGGTGTGATAATTGCAACGAAAATATGCGCTCGAGTAATTTCGAGATACAAGGCAGCAGGGAAATTGGCCTGTAATTATCAGGGTTCGACTTATCTCTTTTTTGTATATCAAAATTACCTTGGCTATTTTCCATGACTCTGGGACAACTCCTTCAATAATGGATTTACTTATCAAATACTTTATAGACTTATTCAATATATCAGCGCATACTTTCAAAATCTCAACCGATATACCATCAATACCAGTCAATTTTTTATTTTTCAGTTTGTTGATTTCGTTCATAACCTGAGCTTCAGATACAACTGTAAATGTGTCCATATTATCATAACATACGGATTCTCTAGTAATATCTACTTCGGTCACGTCAGTTTTCTCAGCCTGATGTTCATTTAACAAATTCATAGCAGCACTGGCAAAGTGTTCATTAAATTCGGAGGCTTTAATGTATGCATCATCACAAGAGAGATGATGAGACGATGTGCCGTTATTTGGCAGAAAAGATTTTAGATTTGGCAGAAAAGATTTTAGAACATTCCAGGATTCAACACGTTACATGTTACTTCTTGTGTCTTACTGATCATATCCTGGCGATAGCTTTAATGCAACAACAGTTTATAGTGTATATACCAAAGCAGGCTTTATGATTATGGAAATCATGTTGTACTCCTGAAACCAATGATAGCTCGGTCACAGTAATAGTTCACATTTTAGTTTTTTTTTTCTTACTTGGCACCCTTACATCATCTGGTCTTATTTACTATCCGTTCTCCGTTTCTTTTTCACAAACACTGATTACTCGGGGCTTACAGCCAAACAAGAATTTGAATTTTGTATATTTTCTGACAATTTCGTTTTATGTGTGCAATGAACTGTTGCTGTTTTCAGGTGATATATTCGTGGTGGAATAATGGACGATTTTGTTATGTTTTTATGACTGCATGTCCGTCATGTATAATTAGAAAAGTTGCAGCGATTTTATCACTGTAAAACATGTAATACCATACATTTGAATACACACACACTTATGCACATTACACATATACAGAGTACATCATACACACACACATTATACACACACCCGCATCAATACACATTATACACACACATGTTTACAGACACTCCCCTCAAGCGCATGTTTGATATACAGCAAGAGGTTATTTCCTTGTGGTAAGAATCTGAATTTTATATATTTTAAACAATTTGGTTTTATATATGTAAGGTTGTGTTTTTTTTGTGATAGCATTCGTTGTATAGTAAAAGATGTAAAAGATAGTAAGAGTTTTATGTTCTGTGTAGGTCTATGCATGTTCGTCGAGTACAATGGGAGCAATTCAGTACTGAACAAACAAATCATAATACACTGTACGCTTGAATACACACACGCTAAATGCACACACGTTAAATGCACACACACATAACCGTATACACTTTAGTATTATGTGATGTTTAAAAACACATCCTTTAGGCACCTCAGCAGCTGTTCGAAATGCACCAAGAGGCATTTTACTTGTAGCAAATTATCGGAATTACATTTTATGCATTTTATGTGTATGTATAAAGAATTGCAATTTCATGTTTATATCTGTAGTACAAACAGGTTTGTTATATTCACATGTATACATCATGTCTTTTATGTACAATTGTGAGCAATTCAGCAATCCATATTGCTGCGAGTCACGATTTCAATACACCATGAATAATAACAAAAAAAAAAAGCTTGCTTTCATGTAGGTCCCGCCATACTTTTCTGTGATCAACCCCATCTCGATTTCGAATTTGACCAGTTATTACATATAATTACTGTGTTATCACCATGTATTTATTGATGTGTTTTGCACATTGTTTACAAGGTGAAAGAACTTGTTTGATTTCTGTTATAATGTCCATAAATGAGAAGCATGGAAATAAAATGAATTGAATTGAATTGAATTGAATTTCTTCCATTCAGACAATTTATTGATGTAATTCTGTTTTTCATTTTCGTTATAACATCAGTAACTTTATTTCTCAGCCGTCGATATTCATTCCACAACTGTTCATTTTTGTTTAATTGCTTTCTTCTTAACCTTGTCTCTTTCTCTCATCAATTCAAAAATCGATTCATTCAACCAAGGAGAGTATTTGTTACGCATACGCTTTGTCTTTATAGGCATGTGCTTGTTGGTGACTAATAATACCTTTTTTTTCCCATTTCTTAACAGCATCCTCCAAATTATAACAAGTTTCAATTTCATTCCAGTCTTGTTCCATGAGATCTTTACGAAATATATTCCACTCAATATTTTTTGACTTTCTAAAGGTTACATAATTGTGGTCATGGGTGATTAAGCTATTTGTTTTCCAGATCAGATAGTTCATGAAATGATCGCCCATGCTTACCTCGAGAACACCTGAGGTCTTTATACAGTCAGTGTTATTTGTCAGCATATGATCAATAAGAGTGGCTGTCTCTTCAGTAACTCTGGTGCATTTCGTACTATTTAATTGATAAAATCCGTAAATATTATTTATCTGATTATATTTGCTTATATGTGGAGAAAAAGGTTTTTTATAAATATCAAAATTTGTATCACCCATGATAATGGAATGACAGTTGAAATTTCCCATGAATGCTAGCAAATCTTCGTACGTACCTAAGACTGCACGTCCAGAGTTAGGCGGCCTGTACCAATTCAAAAAAAAGAATGGGTTGAGAATTTCTCAATTCGATCGAAATTAAGATAGCTTCCAACTCAAATAAAGACCGGTGTTCCAAAACTTTGTAACAAATACTATTCCGAATATAAATGGCTCCACCTCCACCATTTCGGTTTCCATCTTTTCTTATAATCGAGTCCAGGGATTTCTATTTCACTGTCTTGAATCCCTTCATCCAACCTGGTTTCATTGAGAGCGCAAACATAAACATCATTTTGCAGGATGATAGATTTCAACTCATCAAAATTTTTCATTACACTAACAACATTCAGTTGTATACATTTCAAACCTTTCTCACACAATGACTTGAATTTGAATTCACATCCATGTAAACCGTTTCCATCTGTTACTCTTTGAGGCTTGCGTTTTGCATCACTATTTGAATCATTTATGCATTTCTCATCATAGAAAGGTAATTGCTTCATCAAGCATTTTGGACACTTCTAGTCCAAAAACTGTTCCGATAAATCGTTGTAGACATTTAAAGGGATGCTTGCACATGAAATATGCACCCATCTTTCACAATGTGTACATAAAATACCCTTTTGATTATTTTTGACACATTTAGAGCACAAAGTACATGGATATTTCTTGCCCATTAGCTACAAATTAAAGGAAAAAGTAAAAAAAAAGAAAAAAACACACACTCAGCAAATATATGATGGTATAACTATGTTTTACAATACTGAACAAGGGTTCCCAAAAAGTCATAAACAGTGAAATACGACTAAAATACACAGCAATATTTAGCTGCATCGAATTTAAGACTGTGGTTTAATGATGCACTCATATAGCTAAGAAACTGGCAGTAGTCATATCAAGTTTAGGTCATTTTCGCACGTAATAACACGTTTGATCGTGACTATAAAGATTATGAGAAGTGAGGAAGTATATTTACGAGAACCAAGAACATGGCCTCCAATGGACAGGAAGCAGAGGTCAGGTTCGTAATCCTTCCAACGGTTGGAAAGAAAGGTGCCGAGTTGTTTGGCATCATGGAGAAGGAATTGGTCACAGGCTGAAACCCATGCATGAAGTTGTTTCCCAGCCTCGTTGTGTGTGGTATAACCCCATGAAGAGTAATGGCTGTTGCAGTCACCGACATGCAATTCTTGATTGATTGGAATGAATTTTGAGTGGAGAAGGTCAAATAGGACTGGAAGGTTTGTAAATATAATTGACAGTAAGATGTTCGATTCTTACAGTTGCGATGAAGATATCATCCCTGCTGGGCTCCTCAAGCATGCTTAAATCTGTAAGAACACATCGAGTGAAAGTGGGGACACCGTACTTTGGTTGGGGAAGTGCTTCGAGCTGTTCCCAGCATCACCCCCATGGATTTCACATTGCAATATTAGATCAATGACAATGCCTTTTGCTGTACTAGCCAGGTAGTCACATTTTGCTTATGACATACCTTCAGGGTTGGTGTGTAGAATACAAAGAGATTTTCCGACGTGTCGAGAAGGATGGCCCTTAGAAGGGCATGTGGGGTGAAGACTCAGACGAGTCCTGATGAGATGAAAGTTCAGGATAAAGTAGACAAGTAAGTAACCAAGGTAACGTGTGTATATATTCAGTGATGGCATAGCGCATCGGTTGAAATGCTTATTGTGACTAATAACAAAGATGATTGATAATCGTTATTCTTTAAATGTTCATGTTCAACACATATCAAAATCTACGAACGCTCTTTCTTGTGGCGTATTTAGTTAGCGATATGTTACCATTAAATGACTTTGTGCCAATGTATTTCTTCGGAATCCACCATTTGAGCACTAGCTCCTTTTGATCACCCCCTGGCATTTCTCGGAAAAAACAATCAAACAAATATAGTTATAAGGCCACTTATGACGTTTATAATAACAAGCGCGCTTTCAATTACTTCATAGATTGCTTGCACTCATTACACGTTTTTCGTCTCTCAGGAAGTATGTGCGAGACAGGCGTTGACGAGTGTTTGAGCAACCCATGCGTACATGGCGCCTGTTCCACTTACGATGGAGTATTGGACCTGTACACCTGCTCTTGTGATCCAGGATATCAAGGAGTAAACTGCGAGGGAAAGATCAACGAGTGTGACTCGGACCCTTGTCAGCGAGGTGGCACTTGCTCTGATGGCCCAAACGCTTATCTGTGCATTTGTCCTCCTGGTTTACAAGGTTAATAATAATAAGGTCTGATCTATGATGGCCTCTTCTGTATTACCATTGCTCTAGCAGAGGGCCCTGTCGTTATCACCCTAGCGTTGCTAATAGTAGACTACCTATTTATACTCCTACGTCGAGAGAGACATGGTGGGTAAAAATGTTTTGTCTTAGGAGCCGGGAGTCTTGTGCATTATGTCACAGCGCCAGAAGAATTACAGGGGTCTTTACAAATTAAGAGGTTTAACGGTTTCTCGTTTATGCCAACGCAGTTCTTTATAGTGTTCGAGGCTGTATTTTGTGAATGAGTGTAGTAGGTGATGTTTCAATACATTTTGTATGTTGAGTCAGTGAGTTTAATTTGTATTCAACGAGTAGGGCCTATGCGGTTTTGTGTGCATTCTTTCATTCACTCGGGAAATTCTTCATCTTCAAAATTACATCACTGTCTTCTTAGTGGAAGCATTCGCGTGTTCTAAAATGAAGTAATCATCAAACAAAAGGCAATTATCATTATATCCTTTTCAAATAACGTGTTACGAAGTCGCATCGATACTGTCAGAGGGATTGATATCGTATACCAAATGTTGTTGACTTCTGATATGAGCCAGTCCACAGTAAGCGCTAGTCTGGTCTGTAATGACCAATGGAACCACAAACTTTCAAAACATGGAAAAATTCTTTTACAACAGTTTGATAATTCAGGAAAGAAGATAGCAGCAATTTGTGTGTCAATGCTGCATTAGCAGCTTTTGTGAAATTGGATTAAAAGAATACAGACACATGTTTACCCGTATATTCCGATATTCCTATATTCATAACGTAGTGTCAAGAGGCCGTATCTCCAGTCTTTCAGTAACTATTGTAAATCAATTTCTAGAGAAGGTCTGCATTGACCATCAGCGCATATGCAGACATTGTAAGGTTGAAAAGTGGATCATTGCAATAAACTCAGGACCAAGAATCCCAGTGCTGACACAGCCGAAGTAGAAGCTTCCTGGTATCTGCGAGTATTATGTCATTAATATTATTTGTAAATCACACATATTCAGCGATCACTAGTAAGCGGCCATATTTTTTTTTTGTTTTTTTCACACAAATAGGACTCCAATGTGAACAAGATGTCGATGAATGTGCAAGCCAACCGTGCCAGCATAATGGCACGTGCTCGACGTCGCCAGAAATGTTGAACCATTACCACTGTGAGTGCCTAGGTGGCTCCACGGGCGTCAACTGCGAGTTAGACATAGACGAATGTTCCTCGTCACCATGTCTGCGCGGAGGAACTTGTCGCAACCTCGTCAACGGATTTGAGTGCATTTGTCCCTCTGGCTCAACAGGTGAGCTTAAAGAGCGAAATCATCTGAATTGTATTACAGTCACCTTTCAAATCAGGGGGGCATTTCATGAAGCATTTTTGTCCGACAACTTGTCGGACAAATTTGCTCTCAGCCAATCAGATGCAAGGATTTCAGTAACTTTTAACATTTTGTCAGACCAAATATCTGACAAAATGCTTCATGAAATGCCCCCCAGAATACAGGCTCTGTTTGCATCAACAATAATAAAAGGTGTATGTAATGACCACCCTTGAATAGTACCTTAATTTGACCAGCAACATGACACATAATCATAGCGGAGAAAAACCGTCTCAAATCTTTAAAGAAAAAGAATCGTATAAACAGATAAATTCTTGAAATGTGATGAAAGAGCCACGAATAGAATCACGGATTTGAGCCATGTACTCAACTCGTTGAAACGCAGGTGATCCTATCTACACACTCTGAAGATGAATTAGACCTATCAATACTCAGCAATTTAATCTCTTTGCCATACTTTACCATTACCATTACCATACTTGAGTGCTACGATGTAACCACTTTGCCTTTGCTTTCATTTTTACAGGGGTAATTTGTGGGACGGATATAAATGAATGTCAAAGTTTTCCTTGCAAGTATGGTGGTACGTGCAGCACTGACCCTTTAGTGCTGGATCACTACTCCTGCACCTGTCAGCAAGGTTTCACTGGGTCAAACTGTGAAATAGACGTGAACGAGTGCAGCTCCGACCCTTGTCTTAATAGTGGTATCTGTAGCGATCTCATAAACGGATTCCAGTGTCATTGCTTACAAGGCAGTAGAGGTACGTAATATTCATAGCAAAGTGGATAGTAAATGCCTTCTTCAGTCTTCTACTTCTTCCTCAAGGGAATGTGTCACGCTTTTATAAACACTATTATAGCCATTTCTGGGTGCATGCACTGGTCGGGGAGGAAGGCCTCGAGCCTGGGTGATTATGTTTGCTTTTTCTCCGCTGGCAACTAGTGGCACCTAGACTCACCATATGTTTCATATCATATCATATCATATCATGTAATTTGATTTTCTATTTTGTAATATATGTTGAAATGCCAGATGAATATTGATAATAAAATAATGATAATGTAACTTTAAAGAATGGGATATGAAACAGTTGAAATTTGTGTTACACCTTTGATCTCAATACACGGTATTTACCTGCGGAATTTTCAGCTGTTGACGCTATCAAAAACAAACGTTTAACACCGATCTCAGTTGAATTTAGAATACAGATGAGCTTATTCTCTGATATGAAATAGTATTTTCTGTATTTCTCTGTGTTTTCCGAACTTTTGAAAATGAGAGAGTATATTTGAATTGATTCATTGGACTTACTTGCACAGGACGTGGTGTCCTCTTGCACTCCTTCGGGTGATCCTCCCCCATATATGTCTCTATCCCTGGCTAGTTCCTCAGCATCCTGTATTCCACTTCTAATCTGGTCACTCCAGCGCAATGGCCGACGTCCAGGCGGTTATGGAGATCGGAAGTTGTTCCTGTATGTCGTCAGGGGCATACGATTCTCCGACATCTGAATAATGGCCAAACCATTTGTATTGTCTTTAATTACTTCAATGTTTACGATAGTAGTGATTTTGAGTTGGCTTCTGTCACTGTTCTTTATGGGGGTTTTTCCCCCATAAGGCGAAAATTGTACCACGGAAATAATACTTAGGCATCTCATTACGAAAACCTTCAGTCTGTACCTGTCTGCTTTCCTCAATGTCCAGCTTTTTCCCCTCATGTTGCAATAGGTCTTATAAGCGTTTTGTATATGAGTACTTTCAGAAATATGATGTTGTCCTCGTTGGTCCAGATGTTCATCCTTTAGTCTGCCAAAGGACCTGGCGACAAGAGTAGTGCCTCTCTTCACATCCTCTGTTACTGACGGTACCACACTACAAAGGAATACAAAGTTTTCTGCGTTGTCTACAGGGGGCATTAATCATCATGTCGTCTGTGGACGTCAGACCTTGGCACTTGGAATTGTTTATCTTTATACCCCATTTTCGTTGGCTTTCTCTAGCTTAGTAGATGATATTTGAAGTTAATTTTGGTCAGATAGTAAGATGCGTAGAGGCGCAACATCAGCTGAATCCCCTTTTCATATTCCCTATCCCTTCAATCCTGCGTGTTGTAGTCGCTGTAGTACCAACTGGGTGTCTTAGCTTTGTATAACAGACAGGGGCTCTTGGTCGGGAGGGATAGTGGTGTCCCCCTCCTAGAAATCAGCAGACCATTGCTTCATCGGGCTGAAAGTTTTTCGTCAAGTGCCCAGCTATATGTGCTTCTGCCCAGTGGCCAATCTTCTTCGGAGGAAACACCTCAATATGAATCACAATCACTTGAATTATTGAAATGTAAAAGTATAACCTGGTAAAGGGGCAATGGGACGTGCTGTCTTGTCATGTTTTCAACCTTTTGTTTTGACCAGAGTGATTTTTATAATCACATTGCAGGAAGTTCACTAACATTTTTTGTAACAGGTAGCAGTCATTAAAAAAAAATAACGACGAATGCAAAGATGGACAAGTTTTGGAAAGGACAAGGAGGTGCTAGAGAAAGAGAAAAAACTGGAATCTCTCCTGCTCCTTTGTGCCCTTGTCTCCGAAAACTCTATTTCAGGTGTCAATGAATTGCTTTGACAAAAGACAATATTTCTGCTGAGGAATGCACCATTCCTCAATCACATCAAACAGAGCAGCAGCAGCTCGCTGTCCCTTTTAACTTTTTTTTTCCAGCAATTGTTCAGTGTGCAGAGAGCATGACACGCGAACAAATATCATCAAAAAAATCCGGGTCTTTAACTGTAAAAATACATTAAACAATCCGAAACATGATTTAGCCAATCACACAATCAGAAAGAGTTAGTTTACATTCAGGTTTTTCTCTTGGCAAACAAAATTATGAACAAATGAGTGCAAGGTGGTTAAATGCTAATTTTTTTATTCTTGAAGTAATATTCTCTTTAAAAAAAAAGTGTTTATAGTGAAGGTTTGAAGAAAATCGGAAAGGATTAATTCCGCCACGATTTCAACATATTAGGATTAATAGACTTCAACAATTCCTGTGAAATGCATCATGAAATTATAAAAATCGTGAACCGCGTCCTCTGTTTCCATGTTAAAAAACACAGTAGAAAAGAGGCTTGGAGCATGGAACATCAAAGCCAGTTGAATGCTTAGCATTCAGTACAGTTTGCACAAATTGGAAAGAGATTCCACTCCTTCTCTTTCACCTCAATGGAAAAGATCTTAAAGGGTGAGTACAGTTCTGGTTGAGGTGAGGATTTAGCTTTTAATGTTTTGCGAGATATTCAGAAACCAATCGGTTTTGAAATGGGTGAGATATCCAAAAACAAGGTGAAACAAAGAGATCATAATAAAAGGCGTGGCCTGTCGCCTTTTATTATTATCATCACTTTTATGGATATCTCAGCCATTTGAAAACCAATTTTCATCAAATAAACGTTGAATCCTTCTTAAAATTACATGCTTTTTCATATTTCATAAGAGGTTTCTCTTTTCCTCACTTATTAATGTTATAAACCTGAATCCCCACCTCAACCAGTACTGTACAGTCCCTTTAACAACAAGAAAAGCAACCTAAATTGATCATTATCGGTTACGTAATGCTTTAATTAACATGCTCACAGAGTAAGATCTAAAGGTGATTCGGATCACACTTTGTCAGGTGACAACTGCGCAGTCGACGTAGACGAGTGTTCAAGTAGCCCATGCCTGAACGGTGGAACGTGCTGGACGCTCCCATGGCAGTTGAATGTCTTTAGTTGTGCGTGTCCAGAGGGATTCACAGGAACACGATGCGAGGCGGACATCGATGAGTGCGCTTCAAATCCGTGCCAGCGAGGAGGACTTTGCGTAAATTTTGTCGGCCGCTACTTCTGTCATTGTCCTACAGGAAGCACAGGTTGGGGTATTTTTTATAATGCATACCCACAAACACACACACACACACACACACACACATATATATATATATATATATATATATATATATACTCGGATTTTATTCTAGTATGACTCGTCTGATCATATCACACGTATTAATTAAAGGGTAGTAGAAATGTCCTGGTATCCCAACTTTTTTTTTCTTAGATCATTGATTTCAATGAATTATGGTAAACTCGTCCTTATCCTATCTTATACCTGCAGGTTCCCAATGTGAAACTGACATTGACGAATGTATTTCATCCCCTTGCATGAACGGTGGGACTTGTTCAACTCCGTACGCTCTGAATACTTACACGTGCGACTGTCCGGCAGATTTTATAGGAGTAAGCTGTGGCAGTCATGATTGCGATATCAACCCTTGTACTAATGGTGCAACATGTGAGGCTCTAGAGGGCGTTAGGCACTGTGTTTGCTCTCCTGGTTACGAGGGAATCTTCTGTGAGGCCGAGATAGATGAATGTGAAAGTAACCCGTGCCTCAATGCTGCAACATGCCGAGACATTGTTAACGGTTACTTGTGTCAATGCTCAGAAGACTACGGAGGCATTCACTGCGAGGTGGACAATAACATGTGTCGGTTCGGTCAGTGTCAGAATGGAGCACATTGTGTGAATCTTTCTAATAATTTTAGCTGTAACTGTCTACAAGGTTTTACAGGTGATCTCTGTCAGTTCAACATAAATGACTGCCATGACCATCTATGTTTAAATGGTGGTACGACCGTGGACGGTATTGCTTCATGTACTTGCATTTGTCTGATGGGATTCACTGGCCCCAACTGTCAATCAAACGTAGATGAATGCAGTTCAAGTCCATGCAGTAATGGAGCAACTTGCATCGATGGTAACAATAACGTCACATGCATTTGCACGAATGGGTATGAGGGCTCTCTCTGTACTGATGTTCTTGATAACTGTGTCAGTTCACCTTGCCAAAACTTGGCGCAGTGTGTCAACGGGCTGGCAAACTATGAATGCAGGTGTCTCAATGGATTTGTGGGGATGAACTGTGAGACGGATATTGACGAGTGCGCAAGCTCTCCGTGCAGAAAAAACGGAACGTGTACAGACCTTACAGGCGCCTACACATGTTTTTGTCCGTCCGGTTTCGCGGGTTACCAATGCCAAGTAAATGTTGATGACTGTGCCAACAACGGCTGCCAGAATGGTGCCACGTGTATAGATGGGATCAACACTTACACGTGCCTTTGTGGACCAGGTTTCAGTGGACAGTTCTGTCACCAGCAGATCAACGAGTGCTCCAGTAATCCTTGCAGGAATTCCGGCACGTGTTATGACTTCCTCAATGGATACATTTGTTCCTGTGTGTCTGGATATCATGGCGTTCACTGTGATTGTCCGCCATGGTTAACAGGTATGAGGCGACCACTTTACGGAGGAAAAAAAATATGCACGTGGTCAGAAAATGAGAAAATTAATTGCAGATAAAATACTTCATGGGTTTTCTGCAATTGATGTTGAATGCCTTTGTTATCCACGGGGATTTTGCACAAAATTAGCAGTGATTAGGGAGAACATTATTTCAAAGGCCTGTTATGGATACGTGGTTCCGTAAATGGCAATTAAAAAGAGATCAGGAACAAAATGAGTTGCAAGAAAGCATCATTATTAATGCCATACATTAATTAACTATTTTCACAACCTTTCAATGATGGAAGTATTTATTAGGGATAATGCCATTCATCGTAGGATGGTACATCAGATGAACTATATGCGGTTTGCATGTTCTTATGAATCACAGCTGATTCCATTTTGACAGGGAACTTGTATTCTTTCTTCCATCTTAAGGTCAGAACTGCGAAATTGACGGAGACGAGTGTTCGAGTTTGCCATGCCAAAACGGAGGCTTGTGTGCAACAACCGCGCATGTCTTGAACTCTTATACCTGCACGTGTCCAGCTGGATACGAGGGCAACAACTGTGAAACTGAGAAGAACGAATGTGACTCCAATCCGTGCCTACATCGTGGCTCCTGCTTAGACAGTTTGAATACCTTTGTTTGTTCATGTCCACTTGGAACTAGAGGTAAGAGGGTGGATATATGTGTAGGGGAGGCAGAACCATTATTTCCTTTTTTTCATACGGGGGAGGAGTTAATCTTGGTCCCATGCACATTATTGTATTAAGGCTCTTGAATCCCTGGCCGGGGGGATTGAGGGTTGTCTGGACGAAACACCCTGAGACCTGGGTTTCTGTTGCGTATCGCTATATTTTCAAGAGAGCAGTCCATTGTTGACAAGACATGATTAGGTTGTAAGAACGACGTCTTTATGGTATGTTTCTTGTTGCTACTTTTTAATATGATTAATACTTTCGTGAAGAACAGTGAGACTAGTAGTGACACTGGACATGATAAAATTTTCCTGTATGACAAAAGTGAACGCGCTCATGAAGAAATCATAACCATAGGGATAATTTTCCAAGCATTAGTTTCCGCTGAATAGTGTGAGGTGTTAATTTGAGCCGCTAAATACATACCTACACACACATACATACTAATATGTAATACATAAATTATTTTATTACACAGGTGCTCGTTGTGAGATCGACTTGGATGAGTGTTTGAGTTTCCCCTGCACTAATGGCGGAACCTGCCAGACTAGTCCAAGTTCCTTAAACCTCTATGATTGTTTGTGCAAGCCGGGCTTCGACGGACAGCGCTGCAGTGTCAACGTTGACGAATGTTTGTCCGATCCGTGCGACTATGGTGGCATATGCACAGACCTCATCAACGGTTTTTTATGCAACTGTCCACCGGGCACTTCAGGTACATTTCTAAAATATGACTCTACCATATTTTGTCAAGAGTACCGTGTCTTCATTAAGATATGTCCAAACTTATTTTCATATCATATACATATTACAAAAGAACAGATGAGATAACGTTTGCAATCACGTGTTCTCAAAGGTGCAACAGCATTAATTATAGTATTATATACCTCATAGATAGAATCTTCTCATCTGATTGATTAAAAGTGGAGTCATGAAAATAGCTGTGCCCCATTGTTGATCAAAATGACGTCTTGATTTACTGTGCCCGGGGCACAGTTGAATAAATGTGCCCTGTAAATAGGTTTGGAGGCAGTCGCAACCCCGTACACATAGATCACTCATAATGTACGCACCAATGATACAACCGCCGCGCCGTCGATCAGCGTTGATTACGAGTGCTACGGTATCTATATTTCGGAATCTATAATTTCGGTTTATAAAACAAATAATGACAACTTGATATTCGGGGCACAGTTAGAATTATGTAGGCCCTCATCACCTTGGGCCCATAATTTTAACTGTGGCCCTCATAGCAGTCATTATTTGTATACTAATACTTCTCATTCCCCAAAACGTCTCTTGTGTTTTACCAATAATTACCTTCCCTGATCAATGCGCAGGAACGCGATGTCAGACTGATGTCAACGAGTGTGAAAGTTACCCTTGTGTCAATGGAGGGACCTGCGATCAGTCACAAATTTTAGATTTGTACGTCTGTCTGTGCCAACCGGGGTTTACCGGTGTGCATTGTGAGGTGCCGACTGACGAGTGTGCATCGCAACCTTGTCTGCATAACGGAAATTGCGTCGATTTGTTGAATGGATATCGCTGCGAATGTCCACTTGGAAGTACAGGTAGCTGTATGTTTTAGCTGTATGTTTACGCACTCAGAACTGCTGGCATTATTGAAATCTTTGAATGACATATTAACATGAGCACTCTCAATGTTGATGTTTACCTATTGATTCACAATTTTTTCAACCGATGTTTTCAACATACTTCTGCTATTAATGTATATCGTATCATTTCACCTAACAGTTCTTTATGTGACTCTTGCAGGTACAAGATGTGAGTCAGACATCGATGAGTGCCTGTCACTGCCCTGCAAGAATGGTGGTATGTGCTCGACAAGCTCATCTCTACTCAACGACTACCACTGCCAGTGCCTCGATGGTTACTTTGGCCAGAATTGTGAAATTCATCTTTGTGACTCTAACCCCTGCGCAAATGGCGCTACGTGCCAGTCTCTAGGTGATACCATAAGATGCCTCTGCGCCCATGGTTTTGAAGGTGCAAGCTGTACAATTGATACAAATGAATGTGCAAGTAATCCATGTACAAATGGTGCCACTTGCCATGACGCTGTGAGTAGCTACGTCTGTCAGTGTCCTGATGATAATGGGAACATCAGGAGATTGAAAAATTGCGAGGTAGACATTAACACGTGCAGGTCAGATCCATGTCTGAACCAAGCAACGTGCATTAATCTGGTAAATAATTTCCAGTGCAACTGCGTCCCTGGTTTCTCTGGGTTTGTTTGCGAGGAGAATATTAATGAATGCGACAATCATGTTTGCCTGAATGGCGGACTTTGTGTAGATGGTATCGCTTCCTACACATGCGATTGCCCACCCGGTTTTGAGGGCTACTTGTGTGAGGAAAACGTGAACGAATGCATGAGTAATCCTTGCAGAAACGGTGGAACGTGTACTGATGCTATAAATGGCTATTCATGCAGTTGTGTTCTTGGCTTTGAAGGGCGAAACTGCAACCACGTGACCGATAACTGCCAAAGCATCCCTTGTGAAAACAATGGAACTTGCATCAACGGCCTGGAATCATATTCATGTGGGTGTCCAGAGGGAATTATGGGAGTTCTCTGCGAGACAGATATCAATGAATGTCTTAGCTTTCCATGCAGAAATGGAGGGTTCTGCGTCGACCTTCTGAATAGTTACGAATGTAGGTGCAGTAATGGCTTTGAAGGAACACATTGTGAGACAAATATCAATAACTGTGGTAACCACAATTGCCAAAATTCTGTTGCATGTGTTGATGGCATCGATACGTATATATGTCTTTGTGATGTTGGGTACACAGGGCCGTCTTGCGAAACAAACATCAATGAGTGTTTGAGCTTGCCATGTCTTAACGGGGCGACATGCCACAATCACGTCAATGCTTATTTCTGTGAGTGTACAGACGGATACGAAGGAGTCAATTGCCAAACCTTCACCTCGAAGTGCATCAGTAACCCTTGTCGGCATCGTGGGATATGCGCTGACGTAGAGAATGGGTACACATGTTGGTGTCCCAACGGATTCTCCGGCAACAACTGCGAGATAGACATTAATGAGTGCCTAAGTGCACCCTGCAAAAATGGAGGGTATTGTCTTAACCTCCCAAACCAATACTTATGTTCCTGTGTTTCTGGATTCCAAGGAGTTAATTGCCAGGAGAATTACAATGACTGTCTCTACCACCAATGTACCAACAACGCTACATGCGTCGATGGTTTCCAAAGTTACACCTGCTCCTGTACCAGTGGTTTTACTGGTTCACACTGCGATGAGGACATTGATGAATGTGAAGAGTTTGAAAATGTCTGTCCTCCCGGGAGGCTGTGTTCCAACACGGTCGGAAGTTACGCTTGCCTGGTGGTTCCAACTACATCCCCTGTGTACACCGGTCCGTGTCTCACTGAGGACTGTTACAATGGTGGAATCTGTGAGATTAACGGAACAGTCTTCAGGTTAATGCCATACCTTTTTCCCCAGTTTCCTTAGTTCATGATTACGTTGAAACCAAAGAAATTGTATACTCATAGAGCACCTGCGCGAACATGAAAGCAGGTTAAATTGAACATCTCGCCGCCATTAGCAAAGAGGTGGGGAAAATCGCTCGAGCGTTTGGTACAGCTCGGGCACTAAACGTTTGTCTACTTTACTAGTATTTCGAAAATGTTCCTTTCAAATGTCAAAAATCGAATTGAACGTTAGTCCAGTATTTTTTTTTTTCGAGCGTTGTTATCTGCATGATGCCTTGATTTTCAGAACTTGTAGAATGAAAGAAATGTGTTTTGTTTTCTTGTGTGTCTGCTTTCTCTTGTTGATGTTTTAGAATAAGTGATGACTTTCCGGTTTTGGTGAAATGAGCTAGTTTCAATACTAGCTTCTTAGTCCTATTACTTGCCTCCTAAAGATAGCAACACCACTAAATACAACATTCATAACACACTTAAACATGATTATCAGTACAAAGTCACCGTATGCAATATGCATATCGTCAGGATTTAGAGGGATGATCCTATACAATAGCTTGTTTGTACAGTCGTCCGTCATGGTGTTTTTGTCTTGAAAAATGTCTGGACTCAAACACATGATTTGGTGTGCGTGCATGTACGCCACGTACGTAGGTGGGTGTTAGTGTGTGTGCACGTGTCTGAATGTGTTGACTATATTTGTTGCAGTGTTTGCGTGTGTGTATGTTATTCGTGAGTTCTATTATGAATTCTATTATGTTTCTATCTTCTTCTTCTCCTCCTCCTCCTTCTTTTTCCATTTAAATACAGACCGCAGTTGGCGTATTATCGTACTTGTGTACTTGTCAAGTGACCAGACGAAAAGTGCAAGTAAAAAGATCACTAAAAATTCCATGTGCTGCTAAAAAAAACCAGGAGAGGCTTAACGAAGCCCAACTTGTTTCACCCCCTGTTTGAAAATCTCCAGGGAGGTGCTACTAACTATACTTGGTGGTAAAGACTTCCTGTTTACCTTTGGGAACAGTGATTTGAAAATACTCAAGATATGACATTGAATGCAAATGTGTAGGTGTGTTGTACCACAAAATATCCAGGCATTATCCTGTTATATAAAATTTTTGAGACAAAGCCCTAAATATAAGGAGATTTTTTTCTGAAATAAAGTAACTGTAGACGGTCTAATCTGGAGGCATTTTTATTAAAGCTATTGTTCACGTTTTGTATTTTTAACAATACTTAACATCGATTTTACCAATTATTATATATTTTTTTTTGCAGTGGCTGTTTCTATCCCTAACCCACATTTAAGAACCATTTTGAATCACTAATGCTGGGTTTTTATTTCATCTGCATAATTTGATTATGGTAAATTTTGTCGTTTACTGCGTCAGGAAAAAAAAATGTCTTCTGATACGTTTGAGTTGTGGCACACATAACTTTAAATCTGTTCGGATTTCCATGTTTAGATTTCCATGTAAATGGTCCAGTGGCAATCGCATTAGAGTTTATACATTGCACTAAATCTTACTTCTTTCAACATATAATAATAATAATAATAATGATTATCATCATCATCATCATCATCACCATCATCACCATCATCATAATGTCTTATTTATCCAGCGTAGCCCCTTCAGTGTTGCCACTGCTCTACCACAGGGCCCTGCAATTATCATTACCCTAGTGTAGTTTGTCAGTACCCATTCTTACACCTGGGTCCAGAGGGACATGGTGGGTAAAAACATCTTGTCCAAGGACGTAAGAATTGGGCGGGATTCGAACTCTGGGCCCCATTTCATTTATTTAAAAAAAAAAAAAAAAAAAAAAAAAACCAAACTTGATATGATAACAACTCTTGCTGGAATGGTAATTGCCATTGTAACGACCAGAATCCAGCTTCCTGATTGGCTATTGCAATGGGAAGCTGAAATGCCAGGAAAAGTTGCTATCATATCAACTTTTATGAAATGGCACCCTGGTCCTCTGATCGGGAGTCGGGAGTGTTATCCAGTATGCCACAGCACCTCCAGCCATCTGTTGATTTAACAAAGTGAAAATAATGTTCACAAACACATACAATGTATGTTACAGTTCATTCGGTAATGATCCCAACAACACACGAAAAATCGAAGGACATCTTTAATCATTTCTATGTAGGCTACGTTTAATACGTGATAAATGCAAAATTTTTGTATGCCCACAAGATCATCTATGCATGTGTAACATAGCATTATACGTGTACACGTATTGTACAAAGGGAAAAAAGGACAGAATGTATTATAAGCATGATGGGTCTAAGCGCTGCATACAATGTGTGAAAAAATGTCTCCGGAGCTGGAAAAGCAAAACTTTTATCCGAGGAGAAAAAGTCACAGGTGACACAAGTACCTGTTACACTCAAGATTCATTGTCATGCATTCTCTTTTCAGCAATACTGGCTTTACGTTAAGGCTCGTATATATACTTTTATGCACATAACAACAAATCTTTTTTAATCAAAGCATAATTATTGAACATGTCAGTAATAAAATCTAACTAAATACGGACAATATAAACTTTCCGTAAAATCGAAATGTTTTTGCCAACTCGCGGCAGCTTCAAAACACTGCCTCGTGTGCACACCTCATTGGTGTGCGCGCACCACTGTTCAAATGACCCCTGTTGCGACACGGATTGTCGCCCCTACACGGATTGTCGCCTCCTGCTCGGGGCGACAATTCCTTGACGGGCGTTGGCGGCACGGATTGTCGCCCCCGTCACGGATTGTCGCCTGGCGATAATCCGTGAGGAGGGCTTGCGGCACGGATTGTCGCCCGCCCTCGAAGCACATTTTGCTGTGTAATATCGTTCTGGACATAATCATTGAAATACTAACACATAACTTTAATACATGGCTACATCCATGCAAACATGCCATGTATAAAGTAATGGTGAGGTTTCAAGGAAGTGTGTATGTGCGCGTGCACATGATAATTTAGTGTCCGTTTGTGCGTGCGTGTGTGTGTGTGTGTGTGTGTGTGTGTGTGTGATGGAAGAATGTGTTTATTATGTCAGTTTTTTGCGTATGTGTTTTTTAGCTGCGCGTGGGGAGGGATACATAGTAAGCTGTTTCTGGCATAAACGTTGATATTGATTTTATCAGCAGCTTTGAATTTGATGAGTTTGTTTGGCAGATTTGTATATGAATTCGGAGTGGAGCTTGCGTGCGGGCGGATGCTGCTTTTCTGCATACGGTCCATTATGTCTTAGTTATCAACATTTGGAAATCGTTTCATCAGGAAGGGATGTGGTATCGGTTCGGGTGTGCGTCGGTATGTGGGAAGGGGGTTACATTTCGTTATTGCAAAAGTTTGTTATTCTGAAGGCTCATTCGTCCGAAGGCTCATTCGTCCGATCATTATTCCATTTTTGGATCAACGAACCTCTAGGTATAGGGAATTGTGTGTTTCGGATAAATGAAGCCTCGGAAAAAACGAAACTTCAGAATAACGAACCTTCGTGTGTGTGTGTGTGTGTGTGTGTGTGTGTATTTGGGTTGGTGAATGTGGGTGTGGGATGATTTAGGTTTTGTTTAATCAGGGGTTGGTGGGTTGGGGATTGGATTTGAAGAAGGATAGTTGTAAATGGTATGACAGATGTTGGTAGGATTAAATATTTAGGATAGATGTAGGCCCTAGATTTGTTTCGGTTGGGGAGGGGAGGGGGTGGTCGGGGTTTTTTTATGACTGATTTCATTCTTGATTTGTGTAATGTATTTGTGTTCTTTATGTATATGCCCTTTAAAGTAAGAAGGTGTTACATGATCCAAAGCAATATATTCAAGGAATATAGGCCTAGGTTTGGTAGGGCCCTACATGTCAAAACTTTCTCGTGAAGAAATTATTAGTAGGGTTGGTCTATAATCGAGTTATCTATGTTGAAGTGAGATTATTTGTGGTATAAATTGACAAATGGATTTGTTTGTGTTTTCGAATTGCCATTTGTAACTTTTTTTGTTCATGTTACTCCCAGAATGGGTCGATTTATGAATCATTTGAATGAAATCAATAAATATCAAGGAAAAAAGTGTTGAGTTGGTTTATTTGCATTATGAGGATTTGTTTGAGTGTTTGTTGGTGTTTGTTTGTACTACGTATGTATTAGCGGTGTGCAATGGCAGTTCGTTTGTGCTAAAATCAACTAACGATTGACAAATTTTTTACGGCGTGTGGAAATTATTCGCTCATGCATAAAGCATGCCAAACCTATTGTGGGACAAAGAATAGTGGTATGGACGTTCTAGTTTATGACTGATGGAAGAAAATGACTGCAGTGAAAAATGAACAAAGACAAATAACATTTGGGGAGGGTACCTCCCTCGTATGTATCTTCTCTCGGTCTCTCTCGCCTAGCCCGCCTCACCGCTGATATTGGTTGACACAACCATACTATTTTTAGATTAACGCTGGTGTGAATTCTTTAAACACGTGCTCATACACTCTGAAGGCGTTTGTATTGCCACAGTAGCGCCACTATATTCCACATACACACGTAAGCATACAGGCACACGTATACACACAGACAAAGAAACCACTACCACTATACAACCACCACACATGCACAGTTTCTACATATTGTATTATTATACTCCAAACACACACACACATACACACACACACACACACACAACAAATCATACACATCACATATCATGCAGCTCACAATACACACACACACACACACACACACACACACACACACATACCCATAACTTACCAGTCATACCCATCCCACCAAAGCTTAACACAGGAGGAACCACCCCGAGCCCGGGGCGACAATCCGTGACGGGGCGACAATCCGTGTCTGAACAAATTTTTTGCCAACACGGATTGTCGCCTTCGAGGTCAAAAACTGGGAACTGCACAAGCGTCACGGATTGTCGCTAGGCGACAATCCGTGACCGGGGCGACAATCCGTGCCGCCAGAGCCCGTCACGGATTGTCGCCCCGAGCAGGAGGCGACAATCCGTGTAGGGGCGACAATCCGTGTCGCAACACTCCCCTGTTTCATCGGTACTCGCTGCGTGAAGAACGAGACCTCTATCAGTTGTATGACAATCTCTTTGGTCGAAATCAATGCGTAGACAGAAGAGAAGAGTGTTATCCGCAGTGTTAAATTTCATGCTGCATAATAGACATTATAACATAAAATGAGAAATCTTCGTTTGTTTGTGCTGTCCATGTGTTTTGAGTAACAGACGAGTGATTATAGAATATTACTTCACTCGCAGTCTTATAAGACTAAGGCATTAAATCCATTATAGTCACCGATTTTTTTATACTATGTTTTCTTACAAAAATGATGACTTTATATTTCCCAGTACTATAATCGATTAACATTTTCAACCATTTTCTCTTGCTGGCCAGCTGTCACTGTCGGCCAGGTTACACAGGCGACCTGTGCGAAACTGTCGACAATTTCTGCCAGAGTTCTCCATGTCTTAACAACGGTTCCTGCCTTCAGCGACCTTCCGAAAATGGCATTCGCTGCAATTGTGTTTCCGGTTTTATTGGCCAGAGATGTGAGACCGGTACGATCCCTTTCAAGTTAATTCATCTAGATTCTTTGTATAAATTTAATGCAATCTTCACTATAGAAATGACTGCTTATGAAAACAGACTTTAGTTTATTTTTGGTTGTGGTACTTCGGCGACATATGCCATTCGTTTTCTTTTATCTTATTTTGTGAACATTCTACAGGAGGCATAAATACATGTACATGTAAAATTTCACTTTAATCAGTTTGTCATCAAATTTTGTTAGAATATTGCACTTAAACTGTCAAATGCTTGGAATTGGTGTGCTTAGCAGAAGAGGGAAAAATGTCAAATGGCCTTCAAAATGTTGTGCTGTATTTAAGTGAAGAATATTTTTGAATAATAAACGAAGGGCGTTACGTTTAGAAAACAAAATTTGTTTATACCACTGAGATATTACAAATTAGCGTAAGTTGGGGATGTGATCAATTGTTCATTAATGGACGGGGTAAGAAACTCATGAATTGAGGATTACGAGTAAAGCAAGGGCAGGATTTTGGGGTATATATTTGTGTGTGTGTGGAAGGGTGGATTGGAGTAGAAAGTCAAGAGCATTGATCATGGTTAGGTCAACTGGGTCAATTTCATAGAGCAACCCCCTTCCCCTTTGATGACAAGAATCTTATGACGGAAATGATCCGGAGAGTTACGTTTCTCTTGTGTTTTACAAGATTTGGGTTGTTGTTTTTTTTGCATTATCTCGAGCCAAATGTGTTTGTGCTGGGGATCCTTCCTTCGTGTTCCACCCCTCGTTATGTGATTTGATAGATTTGATTCGTTTTCTGTATTTTTCACAATTATAACGTAACAAGCTCCCCCCAAAAAAACTAACAAATAAATCAGCATGTATATATCATATATTTCTACCAATCATAACAGTGAATGTAGTATGCATAATAAGAAGCAATGCATCAACGATTGTAATGAAGTTGATTATTCGAACAAAGTAGTACGATTCAAGTGCAATGCTGAAATCGCAATCTTAATTAAAAGTTTGATTTAGAATACAGTCCCTGAGAAAAATACATAATATTATGGTCTACTTCTGTTTACAAATCCTTTCATGAATACTAAATTCTACTGCGGGTTGGGGTGAGTATATAGAAAATGCCTGAGTGCGAGGATGAGTTAAGGTGCGTGTATGGAAGTGCAGTTGTGTATGTTTTATGTTTTTGGGGTGTTTTTTTTAACGAATATTTGGACTTGTATGCATAGAAAATCAATTTTGTGTTTATAGATGTGTATGTGTATATGTGTGAGTGAGTGTGTGTGGTGTGCGTTTTTACATATTGTGTTTGTACACGTGTATGCATGTGCGTGAGTCATGTGACATTTTGGCGAAGAGTAATATAGTAGTACACATATACCATTGCTTAGCTTTTTAGGTTTGTTTGTTTTTGTTGTTGTTTTTTGTAAATACCGCAATTCAACTACAGAATTGAAGAATAATAATTGTACGAGATGGTGCGTCGTTATGAATGTAGTATTATCATCCATTTATATCTATCTTCATCACAAGAAAACCAAACCTGTGGAATACCTGACAGTACAGTGTTGTTGGGGTTTTTTTTTTTGTCCATTATAATCGTATCTTCTCTAAAGTCAGAGTTACCGCAACAAAGTCCTAGCAATCTTGTTTTGTTTTGCTTTGTTTTGTTTTTTGCTTCGTTTTGTTATTGTCTTTTTTTAACATACCTGTTAAAAGGGTCCCCGCAAAATGCTACTCGGACATTGTCGGATTGTATTTTACTTTTGCAAAATTTTCTACCCTATTTAGCAAGTTTGGGTAATTATCACGATATTAAAACACTCTGCGGTAATGTTCCTTGGATAGACTCAAAAGACATGCGCAGTAGTCCAAACAGAATGACACACCTCTCGGTTATCACATGCCTGGACTGTACTCACACTCTGTTCGCTCACTGAACTTGTAGGTTGTTATGGACACCTGCCTTTTTGTGTCTGTTAAAACGGTATCCTCGCTCTCTTCTGTGGTGTTATTACGGAACCTTAAAAGTGCCAACCAGATGACGAGATAAGAAGACAAGAAGACAGGTTAAATACCGAGAAGTCGAATTATTGGAACTCGGAAAGTCGACTTGTTTAGGTCAAGAAGACAAGAAGCCGAGTTGTTGAGTCGATTTGTATTGGACGAGAAGACGAGATGATGAGCTGTCGAAACTCGGCAAGTCGAGTTACTTTGTACGGAAGCTTTAAAGTGCCATTCGACTTGGAGACTTGGCGAGATAATTTATCTCGTCAAGTCAACATAATAGCTCTATCATGTCGACTTAACAACTTTATAAGTTGACATGGAGACAAAAATTATCATGTCAAGTCGATTTCTAAAAATTTGAATGTCGTCATGGCAACATAACATATCTTGCCAAGTCACATCTAAAAAGTTACATGTCGTCATGGTGAGATAATGTATCTTGCCAAGTCAACATCGAAAAAAGTTACATGTCGTCATGGTGACGTAATGTATCTTGCCAAGTCGACATCTAAAAAAGTTACATGTCGTCATGCCTACATAACGTATCTTGCTAAGTCGACATCTGAAAAGTTACATGTCATCATGGTGACATAAGTTATATATCCAAGCTGAATAAATTTGCATGAATTTGCATAATTAATGAATTTTACTATTTCGTGCAGACGTTTGGAAGTCCTCACCAAGCCCTATCAGATAAAACAATCAAAATCAAAATCGGCCATGAAATGACGGAGAAGTAGCATTTTCTAACATTTGAGCACACACGGACAGACGCACGGACGCATGGACGGACACACACACACACACGCATTCACTTGTTATATTTGATGGTTTTGATTCATTTTTTGGTAAAATATATACCATGGTATTAATTTTGATCATCTTCCTCCTCATCTTCTCTCACCCTTTTTGTAGGTCCTGATCAAGCAAGAATCATAAGGATTGTGTGGGATATGCTGTGATAGAAAGAAAGACAGCTTTTTCATTCCATGTGGGCACACACTCTGCCTTCCATGCAGCACATTCCTTGAAGAGAATGAAGGAAGAGATTGCCCATTTTGCAAGCAGAAAATACAGTCTGTTCGCAGTTTGTATCATTAGCTACCTTAGACCCTTAGTTTGTGTCTGAAAGGGGTGCATTAATGCATAATGATCTCCCAGTTCATGCCTATGTGGCAGTCCTCGATAAAAGGGGAATTCCACCCAAGTCAGTCCAGTGTTTCTACAGTGTGTTCCTAAAAAAGGGAAATCAAACCTCAAAGGTAAATTATATCACAAATGCATAGGTTTTTTTTTGTAATTTGTGTGCTGGATTAAAAAGTAGCTCATTAATTTAAATTTGTCACCTTGCTTGCGTCAACATTGCCACGGGTTTTGTTACACATCGAGTAAGGTTTATTTGAAGGAAAATGATACAACATCTAATTTTTCCAAGTTTCAAAGAACCCTAACTCTCTAACTCATGTCAACGTTGACGCAAGCAAGGTGTCAAATTAAAGCTGGAGAGCTACTTTTTATTCCATTATACAAATTACAAGAAAAAAAAACAACTATGTATTGTTCAGTTGTCTTTTGAACTTGCCTTTCCTGTTTAGGAACACACTGTATGGAAGACAATGAATTAAAAAAAAGAATAATTGATCCAATCATGAGTGAATAAGGAAACTACACTCATTAACATTATCTAGTACATCATTGTCAGTTATGCAAAATGGCAATGCTGATGAAATCACAGTATTTTTAAGAGTAGTTCTCCATTCACATTTTACACAAAATTTCTCATTTTCCAGAGTATGTATTTTCGCATCTTAAACTCTCAGTATATTTAGAACAGTTGTCACTATTTGTCAAACAACTCCTTAGAGTATAGGGTAGAAAAAAAGGTACCTTTCAAGAAAATTTAGAAAATGGGAAATTCTTATGTACAGAGAATGCAATGGAGACTTGATGACCCATGCATCATGACGACATGTAATTTTTTGTAAGTCAACTTGGCAACATACCTTATGTCACCATGACGACATGTAACTTTTTAAATGTCGACTTGGCAAGATACCTTATGTCATCATGACGACATGTAACTTTTGAGATATCAGCTTGGATAGATAACTTATGTCGCCATGATGACATGTAACTTTTCAGATGTCGACTTGGCAAGATGCCTTATGCACCATGATGACATGTAACTTTTTAGATGTCGACTTGGCAAGATATACTATGTCACTATGACGACATGTAACTTTTTTCGATGTTGACTTGGCAAGATACCTTATTTCACCATGACGACATGTAACTTTTTAGATGTCGACTTGATATGATTATTTTTGTCTCCATGTCAACTTATAAAGTTGATAAGTCAACATGATAGCGCTATTATGTTGACTTGACAAGATAAATTATCTCGCCAAGTCTCCAAGTCGAATGGCACTTTAAAGCTTCCGTACCAAGCAAGTCGATATTCCGAGTTTCAACAACTCGTGTTCATGTCTGCTTGTCCCAAACAAGTCGACTTGCCGAGCTCCAAGAACTCGTCATCTTGTATTTTTGTCCAAAGCAACTCGACTTGCCGAGTTTCGACAGCTCATCATCTCGTCTTCTCGTCCAATACAAATCGACTCAACAACTCGGCTTCTTGTCTTCTTGACCTAAACATGTCGACTTGCCGAGTTCCAATAACTCGGCTTCTCGGTATTTAACCTGTCTTCTCGTCTTCTTATCTCGTCACCTGGTTGGCACTTTTAAGCTTCCGTATTTTATTGCCCGAGGCGAGGAATTTTGTTCTCCAGACATTGTCCCAAAACTGCCGGTATGGCCGTGGTAAGGTATGCTCAAGCAAATCTTTATACACCATTCCGTGTTGTTTGTGAGAATATTCTTGAGTAGTGTTGAACACGGTCAAACATGAAATTGAACGATTGGTATAGTATTGGTTGAGATGAGAATTCAGATTGTAATATTTTGCGAGATTCTCAGAAACCATGTCATGAAATTTTACAAAGCATACAATCTACAAACCTAAGAGATGTTCAAAGTTAATCTTATGAAAATCGATTTTTAAATGGATAATATATCCAAAAACAAAGTATGTTAAAACAAATCTTTATTCACCATTTCGTGTCGTTTGTGAGAACATTCTTGAGTAGTGTTGAACACGGTCAAACATGAAATTGAAGGGATGGTATAGTATTGGGTGAGAATACCTGATGAGGATTCAGCTTGTAATATTTTGCGAGATCCGAGAGAAACCATTTCATAAGAGTTTACAAAGCACACAATCTACAATCCCAAGAGTTTGTTCAAAGTTAATTCTATGAAAATTGGTTTTGAAATGGATGAGAAGTCCAAACACAAAGTAACACAAATCGATTCTAATAAAAGTTGGTTCCCACCTTTTAGGATCGCTTCGTTTTGCATGCCATTGTCAAACCAATTTTAATCAGATAGACTTGAATTCCACATAGAATTATAGGAATCCTTCACATTGCATATGAGGTTTCTCATTATCTTAAAGAATCATTCTTACAAGACCATTGGAAACCTGGATCATTAAATCTCAACCGAAACTGTACCATCCTTTTAAAAGAACACTGCAGTAAGACAATCCTCTGTCCTGATATGATTAGTTAAACTGTGAAGCAAGGTGAAAAGTCAAAATGTTGATAGTATTTTTGTGTCAACTCTTACAGGGAGATAAGCAACATTGTTTTTTTTTTAAATCTTCTTTATTTCTCATGTGCACAACTGCCCAGACTTGAAAGGAATATACTACTCAATACCACTTAAAGACCATCTTCACAATGTAGACGGTCTGAGCAGTCGCCTCGGTAATCTGGTTGCCAGAGCATTGAACGTCAGTGACTCTTCGGTGCAAGCAGTGCTATATAACTTTTCATTCCATATACTATCCACAGGGTAAGTATATTTTATTTTTAAGCTATCAGGAGAATCACAGAGATTGAAAAAATAACTTCATGTGCTTTTAAACTATATAGATTTAACCACTTAATTCATCCAAAAACTACTTTTGCTTTTATCTCACTTTCTTTTGATTTGGTATAGTACTTAGATTAAATAATGATGATGATAATAAAATTACATTTATAAGGCGCCGTGTAAATAATTGCTGGTACTCTCGACACATGAGGGCCTGTAAGATTTATTTTTGTTTTCATTTTATGATTTATGATATCAATATTTTTATTACTTTTGAAAGGGTAATAGACATCAGGAAAATCACTTGACATATCGGGATAATCGCATTTGCTTTCATTTCAATTTGTTTTGATTTGGTGTGTTTATTTCGAGTTTTATTTGATGTAATTTGATTTGTGTATAACAGTATTTTGATATGTGATAGAAATGATAAAAAATATGCAATCATAGAACAATCATAGAATAACAGTCAGAAAAAGTTCATAGTAAATAAGATACGCCCAAATGTAACTATATGATAAACAACATAAAAATTTGAATGTTGTGGACAACGTTGTCAACAACTGTTGCGTACTCTCATTCATCTTCAAAGTGGTGATAACATTGCGTAAGATGTTAACAAAATTGTCAGTATCCAAGGAAAAAAGGACAAAGAAAACATTTAGATAAGTGGATACAAAGGGTCATTTGAGACTTGGCAAAAGCTCCGTATGCTTTCGGCATGGAGTGTTCTGTTGTGGAGGTGACTGAATGCTTGAGTCCATTAAAGCGACTCCTTGTTCATAAGATTTGGTCAGAGTACAAGAACAAACATGATAAAACATTGAATGTTTGGACACCAGACACATCTGGAAAGTAAACCTATTTGTCTTCATTTACTGTCAAGCGTTTCAGAGCACAAATTTGTATTCTCATAGAATTTCTATAAACAATAGTTTCTCGAAAAAAGGTAACTCTAAGAATTGAGATTATCTTATGAAAAGCTTAGCTAAAAAAGAAGCCTCTGAAGTAAATACGGATGTGACAAAAAAAAACAACACATATTGGATTTTGAGAGTAAATCGCTATGAATTCATTGTCTTTGAGAGCATAGCTTTGGGAGTAATCATCTCATTAAGAAGGGAAATCCAGTTACGTGATTCATTGCAATACACACTATCATATCCATGTTGGAACAATCGGGAACCTTTCAAAAATGTAAACATGTATATAAGTATTATATATATATATATATATATATATATATATATATATATATATCATATATCTATTTATTTCATTTTTTAGCAACAAAGTTGTACAGACTAACACCATTCTCATTGCAATTAATTTTACAGTTTATTTCGAATCAGAATCAGGATCGCGACCCAATTAGCGATTTCTCATTTATCTGTTCATTTATCACATGCAGTGCCACCGCAGATAACACTTAATGCGTGAAATCGCAATAATATGTGTGACTTCTTTTTTTGTGGGGGGGGGGGGGGGAAGCAGTCATAAGGGTGGAGTATATACATGTAGTAAGACAACTCACTGGGCCTGTCGCTGTTTCCTTTGTAAGGAATGTTTTATATGCATGCAAAGTTTTGCGTGCACTGGGAACAAGAAGAGATTGTGGCTCTGATCAGCATTTGGAGAGACGAAGAGATCTTCCAGAAGACGGTTACATGACAAACCGCCTGGTATATGTGCATGTTGCGGATATAGTAGAAAAAGCGAACTAAATAAAAAATAAAATCAAGAGGCTGAGGACTCAATGCAATGATTGTGTATTGGAAAAGCATATCAAAATATCGGAAATAGGTAGGGTAGTGGCAAGACTGAAGAGGTTACCATGAATTTAAGCCCCGGTCACACAGCACTCCACGCCCGAATCACGTACAAAAAGTTATGAAAATCTGGAGGACGTGGTCGTAAGTGGTAATTTTTTGGACACGTTTGGTTTGGCCGTGCTTTGTACGGGGTATGGCCGTTGGCGGCTGTTCCACTGCTGAAGCACTGCCTAAAGCACGGCTAACCACGTCCAGCATAGTGTGTGTACGCTGAAAAATCCATTTGTCACCAATGAGCCGCTAAACACACGCTATTTCCCATGATACCAACGCGTAACACGCGTCAGATGACCGTGCTCTGCCCGTGACAGACCGCTAAACTTTCGCGTCTTTGCCGCGTCTCCTCAAGTTTTAAACACTGCCGGAACACGGATTATCACGTGTGTTTCACGTTTGTTGCACGTCTTTACCACGTGTGCCGCCCGTAGTTGTCCGCGGAATAAAATTTTGAGCAGTTCGAAACTTTTTACCGCGTCCGACGCCGTTCAGATTTTTCCCCGCGTCCTGTCACGACTTTAAATCAACCGTAGCTCGTCTTAAACTCGACATCAACGCGAACAACACGGGATACCACTTTTTGACGTGTTTTGGCCGTGATTAAGCCATAAAGCTGTGTGACCGGGGTTTAAGAACACCATTAACATTCTCCTTGAAGATATTGCTATCACTGTTTCCCCAAGCACATTAATCATAATTATTCCTTGTCAAATGAAGTCCGTGATATTTCTGAGTTTATGATGCACAATTTCCTGTTTAGACAAGAATACACAGACGTCGGGTTCTATGCTTATAGAGTATACCGTAACAACATCCTAGCCGGAAGCGTCGATATAGGACAAGGTCTGTCCACACTCAGCGAGCGGGCCCAAAACAAGATCCTCTCTCCGTATGCTCTAGCCATACTTTTCTTTTCATCTCCACAACCGACCACCTTGTCAGACCCTGGAGGAGATGAATCTTTTGTAAGAGCACATTAATTTATCACACATTAGACATATTCTTTCTCCATATTCAACGCATACTTGAAATCAATTCCTTTTTAAGTGATCCACGTTTTACAAGCCCTGCTTTTCAATGGACCATTTTCCCCCATCAGTTATACCGTTTTTTTCTATCAACCTTTGGAAAGTATGCATTACTTTTCTTGATTGTCCACACTGCATAATGTATTTCTTTCGAATTGATAAATCTGCATGATTATATCTGGTAAGTCTCTTGTTGGATAGAAAGTAATGATGACTGGACTAAATTGATAAAATTGAATAGGTACAGTAATGAAATATCTATGACAATTTTTTTTCCGTCTCGGTTGTTGGAAATATTGATAAATTCATCCTATGTATAGAGATGTTCTATTCCTTCATGTGTCGTGTCCTCTGCATTCTTATACAGAAAAATATTGACGTCTTCCTTGAAAGCTGACTGATTTATTTGTTATCAAATTTTCACTCTTCAAGCAGACTGATTTATTTGTTATCAAATTTTCACTCTTCAAGCAGACTGGAAGAACAAACATATCGGCATGGTCCCTTGGCGCTGCTCTTGTGACCATCGTGATAATCTTAGCTATCGTGATAATCTCAAAAATCAAAAAGTAAGTCGGCTTGTGCAATGGTCTTTAGTTTGATGTGGTAGTGATGACTGACTTTATGGTTGTATTATGATATTTTGAACTGATACAACAGAAATTTGATATCACTGATGGCAGAAATCTGCATTAAACAAAACTCTTTTCTGTTGCAATGTGCATGTTTCTAGAGGGGTCATCCCACGAGACCAACACTAGGCAAATAAGGCCCATGAGTTCAACAGTAGGTAAAAACAGCCCTCGAGTTCGACAGATATACAACACGGGGCTTAATGTGTCGGTCTCGTGGGTCTTGTTTGCTTAGTGTCGAACTCATAGGCTGTATGACTCGTGGGATGTATGACTCTCGGGCTGTATAAATCATGGTCTGTACGACTCGTTGGTCGTATGACTCGTGGATGTCTGTCTCGTGGCTTGTACCTGTTTTAGGGTATTATAATACATGTATCTTGCAACATACTTCGACTCCTTGATGCAGGTTTTCATTATCATGAGATTAGCACATGTAGTTACTTTAATAGTACCCAGCTTCTATATGAAAGACCAAGAGAGCTGATTTGTTGTGGGCACGTAGTGGTTGAATTGCATTCAATAATCATAATGATATAGAACAAAGGCTAAGAAAATCTGAAACATAGGAGACATTAATTGGTCGTAAAGTAATTCTTCCATACCCCCGTACCTGTCCGATTTTGTCCCTGTCGTATTAGATGTTATCAAAGAAGGCTTTACGTAACATATGCACGTGGATTCTGTGAAGCAAAAAAAAATAAATAAATAAATAAGAAGAACATATTTTAGGGAAGTTAACTGAAAATCTGACAATCCGTGCATATTTTCTCAAAATTCAGCTGAGCTTAAAGCTAAAGCGAGTTATTGCAATTATTTGTTGTGCGTCGAACGTGCTTACATTTTCAACATTTTCAGCCTTTAAATGAAAACCGCATAAATGCATTCTTACCGAACTTGGCAGATAACATTCCTAAGATGACAGGATTGAAATGGGCACCACCCCCTCCCCCTTTGCACCCCCGGGGAAAAATCTTCTCTATAAAAAACAAAACAAAGAAAAAACCACCACCACCAACAACAACAACAACAAAAAAAAAAGAAGTGACAGAGCTTATATCCATGAGTAAGTACATCCGTTACCGTATTCTCAAGTGTGTCTATGCTGCCATGAGTCTTGGAGGGAGGGCGGGAGGAATTGATACAGGCCAGATTCTCACAGTTCAGCTTCTTTTTACTGTTCAACAGATTTGGTCTGTTTACTGGTAGGAAGAATGTTTCTTAATGAATGTTTCTTAATTCCTCTATTTTTTCCCATTATGTCCCAATACTCGGCTATTGGAGAAAAAACATGTAAAATGTGATATGCTTTTTATCGCAATCTGTGATTATAGTATATCCGACATGAAATAGTCTGTACTGTGTTATGACTGAAACTATTATAACCTTTTGTCTTTTTTCTTCACAATTCCATGAAAATGATAACAAAATTATAATTTACACGTAATGCGAAAAGAAGTAAATCGCAATAATGTCTGTACTTTGATTGCAAAGGGATTTGTCAAGGGTGAGGGAGGGAGGGGTGGCTGCGGGTAACATCTGGAGAAAACGGTCTAAAGAAGACATGTATGTAAGTAATTTTTTATTGATTATGTATCTTTCTGTGTGCTTTAAGTACGCACACGACACAGCGATTGATTTTCATTTCAACTTAGATTTTGTTATGTGCTCAGCAGTGTTTGCATTTTGCCTTGACATACATTCCATGTACGCAACATCAAAATCTGTCTTACCTGGATATTATATTAATTTGATTTTTCACAATTGTGCCAAGTGCATACTTATGAACGTACGTATAACCACTCGTATGTTTAGATTTGAACTGAGAATTGTATTACCATATCCACTATGTAAAGAACCAGTACTCGGTATACCTTTTTACATTGTTCTATGCACGCTCACTGTGCTTTCTCTCCTGGCGAAATTCACAAAAATTTACATAACAGTGTTAATGAACTTCCTATTGTGTATGCAAAAATATGTTATGCCGGTGCTCTCGACCGCTATCAATTTGTCATCAGCTTTGAGCAATCTGTCATCCTTGTGTATCCAAAAATGCATTATTCCGGTGTTTTTGACCTCGCAAATCAATTCACTACCTGTTCTCAGCTATTTGTTATTGTACATGCAAAGACGTGTTACCACGGTACTTCCGACTCCTCTCAGTGATTTGTCATCAATGTTTATGCAAAAATGTGTCATCCCGGTGCTTCTGACTCCTCTACGTAATTTGCCTCCTACCCTCTGCAAACTGTTATCATTGTGTAGGCATAAATGTGTTGCTATGGTGTTTTTGTTCATCCCCAATTATTTGTTGTCTGTTTGCTCTGGCATTCGCTTCTCTGAACTCTTCAGTGCAATTCTGGCCTCATATAGCCTAGCAACAACCTCATTCCCTACTTACTATACTGGTGCAGTTACCTTTGAATTTTTGGCATGCATTGTTTTATGTATGGCCATTGGACATTCTTTTCCCATATATTATCAGGGTGAATGTTCTCCCACTTGTCTCCCTATAAAACCAAGCAGCAGATGTGTTCTTAAGAAGTTATTTCCTGTTTACAGCCTGTCTTCATATTCACCTGCCTTGTATCAGTCACAATGATGAATTCAAATACTACTGTAAACTCGAATGCCGCATCAGTTGCCACCCTTTATCCTCAGTCATTTGCTGATATGACACCAGTAATTTCAGTAGACAGCGAAGAGGGTGAGGATTCCGACATCGTCACTTTCTTAAATATGCAAACTCCTGAATTAAGACTGGATTTTGACTGTAGCGATACAGCAGTCCAAAATGTATTCACTCACTACCACACAGAGGATGAGTTTACTTCACTAACTCATACCGACGCAAATCAACTGTTTATTTCACATTTTAATATCAGAAGCTTAAATAAAAACTTTGATCAATTTCTTTCTTTTGTGAGTATATTAAAATCCAAATATAATATTATCGGGCTTAGTGAAACTTGGTTGAAGGAGACATCACCCTCTTCGCTGCTTACTATAGACGGTTTTAAACTCATAACAAATAATAGAACATGGAAGAAAGGTGGGGGAGTCGGATTTTATGTGTCACAGAATTTAGACTGTGTCTTCTTAGAAAAATACAGCGTGATGTCAGATACATTTGAGAGTGTATTTATCGAGGTCAAAACTTCAAACAAAGGTAATATCATAATTGGGGAGATTTATCGACCCCCAAGCTCAAACCCTGCTGAATTTTTAGAGTTATTCTGCGGCCTTATCTCGAACACTTACTTTGACAGTAAGACATGTTTTGTCATGGGTGATTTTAATCTCAATCTCCTTAATTACAGTGATAATCCCTTATGCGCAGATTTTCTTAATCTTATGTTGTCGAAATCATTTATTCCCCTTATAAGGAAACCGACTCGAATAACTGATGATGTATCTACTCTTATTGACAACATTTTTGCAAATGATTCATTTTCTGACATTACATCTGGCATAATAGTTTCTGACGTCACTGATCATTTCCCAATTTACGCCCTTGTGTCCAGTTTTATGACTGCTAATGCTTCTCACACCCACAACCCAGGTATTCGTGTAATGTCGGAATCCAACCTTAATAAACTTAGGGAGAAATTAAGTTCAGAGGATTGGTCCACCGTATACAGTCAAAGCGACATTGATTTAGCCTTTGAAAATTTTATGAATATTTTGATTGCTAATTATGATTCTTGTGTTCCTCTCCGAAGACCTCACCATTCTAATTATAAAAAAGTACCACGACAACCATGGGTTACAAAATCTCTTCTCAGGTCCATTAACCGCAAGAATAATTTTTTTCATAAGTATCGTAAAGATCCATCCCCTTTAAACAAATTAAGATATGTTCGTTATCGGAATATATTGACATCCATAATACGTATAGCCAAGCGAAATTATTTTTCCCGACAGTTTGTTAAATATAAATCTGATGTGAAGAGTACGTGGAAGGTGATTAATGAGGCGCTCAAACATAAACACAATACTGATCCTCCTAAATATATTTCAGTGGACGGCCGCCAGATTAACGACCCGGTCAATATGGCGGAATCTTTCAATGATTATTTTGCAACTCTTGGTCCACATCTTGCCAGTAAAATTCCGAAATCATCAACTGAATTTTATAGATACTTAGGTAATAGGAATTCTCAATCAATATTTTTTGAACCTATTGCTGAAGAAGAAATTATAGATATTATTAAGAATTTGAACGATAAAATAAGTTCAGGATATGATGGAATTACAAATTTTCTTTTAAAAAATGTTTTAAACGAAATCATTACTCCTCTTACATACATTTTCAATCAATCCTTATTTAATGGCAAAGTCCCCAATAAGATGAAGGTCGCAAAAGTTGTCCCTATCTTTAAGAAGGGACTGAAAGATTTGGTGAATAATTACCGACCAATTTCTTTGTTGACTTCAATCTCTAAAATTCTCGAAAGGGTGGTTTACACACGATTATTAAAGTTTCTCACAAATCATAACATTCTGTCGGATTCTCAGTTTGGTTTTAGAAAACATTACAACACAACCCATGCTTTACTTACTTTCATAGACAAGGTAGCTCATGCTATAGATAGTTTTGAACATACAATTGGAGTTTTTCTTGATTTTTCTAAAGCTTCGACACGATAGATCATGAAATCTTGTTTTATGAATTGTGTCACTATGGAATCCGCGGTACCCCCTTAGAATGGTTTAAGAGTTATTTAACAGAAAGAAAGCAATTTGTTAATATCAATAGCCATGATTCGCAATTAAAGCCTATTTCCTGTGGAGTCCCGCAGGGCTCCCCTCTTGGGCCCACTTTTATTTATAGTATACATAAACGATCTTCCAAAATCATCGCAAATTTTGTCATTCATTTGTTTCGCCGATGACACAAGCTTGTTTTTTTCACATCGAGACCCTAATGCATTAATAATATGATGAATACTGAGCTCAGGTCCGTGCAATCCTGGATTTATGCGAACAAATTGTCCTTGAACATAGAAAAAACTCATTATATAGTATTTAGTAATTCTTTGAATGTTGTTCCATATGATATCAAAATAAATGATTTATGTTTAAAGCAGGTTAATAACACAAAGTTTTTAGGGCTTTGGATTGACCAAGAATTATCCTGGAAAACTCATGTTAATTTTGTAAGTAAAATTTTGTCTAGAAATATTGGGATTTTGAATAAGCTAAAGCATTTCTTTCCTGTTCATATTTTGCAGAGTATATATTCTTGTTTAATATCTCCACACTTCAATCATGGAATTTTGGCGTGGGGAAATGCAATTCACTCATTACTAGATTCCCTTCTCCGTATTCAAAAGCGTGCAATAAGAATCATAAACCAAGCCGGATATTTTGCCCATACCAATTGTTTTTTCCATCAAAACAGAATTCTGAAAATTTCAGACTTATTTTATCATAATCTCGGAATTTTCATGTATAAACTAACAACTAATGAATTACCATCTGTTTTTATCCACATGTTCAAAAGGAATCGTTCTATCCACTGTTATCCCACTCGCCAGAGTGACGCCTATCACCTTCCCGTACTCGCACTATTTTTGCAAAGAAGACAATTATATTTACTGGACCCAGATATTGGAATGATCTCCCTCTAGATATCACTTCTTCCTTATCTTTATTCACCTTCAAACGCAAATTAAAACAGTTATTACTTAGTGGATACACACTACCAAGCCTTTAGCAACCTTTTTATGCTCCCAGTCTTTTGTCCTTGTCCGCAGCACCAAGTTACTTAAGTGATTTCATGGTACCGATACATCTTTTAATAATACAGCTTTTTTGTTATTCAAACACTGCGAGATTTGTATGCAGTCTGGTTTGTGCGATATCTATGTGGTTCATTAGTTTATTACTCATCTGTTTTTTTGTACTGGTGTAATTTAGTTGGTCAAGACAAACATATCCGTTCTCCGTGTAAAATTATATGCCTATGAACTCGGGAACCTACAGTTTTACAAGCTTTAAAGCTTTTATGTAGGCCCCATCATATTTCTTATACTTACTAGTGACATTTTCATACGATGTGACCATGTACATTTGTGTCAAGTATATTTTCTTTTTCTTTTTCTTCTACAATTAAAAGACATGATTGTATATATTTTGTACTCTTGTTTTGTTGTCAATAATTTTGTAATGTCATCATTGAGAAAATGGAAATATGAAATAAATTTGAACTGAATTTGAATTTTAAAAAACATGACTGATTTTCACCAAAACTTTGCAGGTACAGTCCATTACGTGATACCGTGATAATTTTTTTTTTTCAAATGGGCACCATGCTCCTCCACCCAAGTCCTTCAAGCCCCCAAATAAAAGAATCTTTAAAAACCTTTTCCACTGTAACTAGACCCAATAGAACTTATTTAGGGGTATGAGATGGTATAATGGTGATTGTAGTTTCAGATTTGTACATGGCGGATCCGGGAGTACCACCCCCCCCCCTTCGGTTGGGGCATATTGGGCAATATTTTCATATTTCAGCTGCTCGAAAATCATTTCCCTACTTTCTGCAGTTAAGTTCATGCCTTTTCACTATTCCACAATGACATACTAAACAAGCGTTGACAGAACAAAATTTTCTTTGATGTTTTTCTTAGGCAGGATGCAGAAACGGATACGGAATCACAGGAAATGAGCTTGCAGGGCATCAATTCGGTTTCGCCATCTCAGCCTTCTTCACAACATTGACGAGCTCTTGCCTTGGTTAATCGCAGCTAATTTATAATTAGCCATATGTTTTTCGGGCGAAACGATACGAATACCGAATTTCACTGAAACGGAAACTACACCCTGTGTTCAAGTTATACTAAATTGAACGAAGGGAAGAAAATTGTGACTTTCTAAAGTCTAACATATTCCCCAAGGTTTGTGAAGCAATAACATCATCCCTTATGTAATTTCCCCGAAATCAAGTGGACTTTGACTTCTTGTTTCAAAAAAGAAGAAGATATATATGTATATATATATATATATATACATATATATATATATATATATATATATATATATATAGTGATTCCATCACCCATACTCGATTACAGATTAAGCATTTTGTTTACAGGTATTGGTTGCTATACATACGTCACAGTTCAAACAGTGTATATAATACACATCAATTCCATTCATATCACAGCAATAATGATTATACAATTTAATCAATTACTGAGTATTGATCAGGGGCCAACAAAAAGCTAATGTATATGTATACATACATTTAAAAGATATACATAATCAATGTCTGTACATAATCCATAGAAAATTACCCCTCCCATCGCTTACCTCATCAACATTTCCCACTCCAGGCACACCACAGGTATATACTTCTTGCAAACACAGATACAAGCTCATAAGAGAGAGAGAGAGAGCGCGCACACACATACAGATACACGCGCACGCACGCACAAACGAACAACCCACACAACAATCATGCAAAATGGTAGCTATTGATATGGATGTGGACTGTTCTCTTTGTTCGAATCATTCTATTTATCAGTCAACTAAAATATTTAGTGATCTTCTGTCGTCGCCCACATTAGCAGCATTGAGTGTACTATATATACTACAGCAAATGGGATCTCCTGCTCCTGAATCTCACTTGTTAGCCCAGCAAGTGCAACGCCCAGTTTCTTGTGTATGAATGTTTGTGAATTAAAGGAAGAATCTAAATATCGCATGATACACTGGTATACTGTCTGTTCTGAAATAGCTGGTAATATACCTTTATCTTAATATATCTTAGAAGCATTCACGTAAAAGAGCTTATCTTGCGATGTTGGGATACGATTTCCCCGTATATAAGTAGATTCCTTAACCAGAGCAAAATATCAAAACCAGCAAAGGGAAAGCTAATAATTTCATTTTATTTGCAACTAAATGATGTAGGCGTATGGAAGATACTTCAAGCCGTTTGGAAATTTTTCGTACCATGTTGTATATGCACAGAAAAATAAAAATAAGATGATTTTATTGAACTAGATAAGCACTCTGAGAGCGCAGACCTCCGGCAAACAGCTATATTTCCACCAATGACCTTGTCTTTCCATAGAGATCAGTGATTTTCACCTATACGTACACCTATGCATGCTGAAAATCAACCTCCAGCGGCGCGGAAACTAGACAGATTATTCTTCTATATGTCATGCATTAACTCTGCATGCCATTTTAGATTGGTGTTTGAGTCACACACATACACACACACACAAAAACCGAATTTATTGCGCATTCACAAGTTATAAAAAGGCTTTCGATTTTGTAGACAGAACCTCTCTATCTGTCTATGGTCAAAAGTGATCAATCGCCATGTGAATGGAAAGGTCCTTTCTGTCATTGTACAACTTATACGAATTGTGCGAAATCTTGTGTATTAAAGTTACAATGGAGAGAAAGCCACCGGCGGATTCACAGGGTGGCGCAACCGGCGCACGCCCCCCTTTTTCGTTAAAAACAAAAGAAATAAAAAGAAAAAAAAATGAAATGAAACCCGGAAGTGGCACCAGCAATATTAGTTACCCCCCCCCCCCCCCACCTTTTTCAGAATTTCTGGATCCGCCCCCTGGAAATCCATGTTTTTCGTAGTTATATCGGTGTCAGAAAGGGTGAAAACCTTTCACCAGTTTTGTTTGCCCTGTTTCTAATTGACTTCCAAGGATTTCTTAAGAATGACTTAAGTGGGTATGAAAGACATCTCATATGAGAAACTCCTTATTGGTGCAAGGACATACTGCAACCTTTATAAGTCTGTTCATCCTCTTTTATACGCAGATGATATGTTGTTTTGGGTTTTTTTTTTTTTTTTTTTTTTTTTTGGGGGGGGGGGGGTGAAAGCTCTCAAGAATTAAGAAAAAAATGCTTTAAAATCTATTTTTTGCCTCCGCCACGAAGTGGTGCCGGAGGCATTATTTTTTTTTCGTTTTGTCCGTTCGTCCGTCCTTCCGTCCTTAATCAATTTTGCGGACAGCGTAACTAAAAACCGTTTGAGGTGTCCTTATGAAACTTGGCATGTGTATGTAAGAGTGGCCGAAATAAAACCCGGAAGTGGCACCAGCTATATTAGTTGCCCCCCGCACCTTTTTCAGCCAAGCGTTGCATGATCTGTTCCCTTACAAAATGATGATTTTTCTGACGAAAGTGTATCGTCATTTCGTTACGTAATAGCCATTTCGATAACAAAATGTTCATTCGTTACGAAATGATTCTATTTTGTTACGAAAATATCATATATATTCAATATACATGTTATTTTCATAATCATGAGAGCTAATTTAATGTCGATTCGTTACCTTGTTTCTAAGTCCGTCTTCATTGTCTCACGAAATCATGTTGAATTTCGAGATTCACGCACTTTCCCATTGCTTTGTCCGTTTCTAATAAAAATTTCATTGATAGTGCATTTGCTTTTACACCTTTCATCATTGCTGTCAATTCAATACAGAACTTTGGAGTTTGTCATGAATGTTCAATGTACTCCATATTATTCAATATGAAACAAAAATTCACACGAGCTTGTTTATATATTATACAAGATCACTGGATGTCACCTGCACGATTATAACAACTATAGGTTATCCCGTCCATTTACGCCCTTTTAAAGGTCAATTTAATTTTTGTTTTCAATTCATATTTTTCCCGAAAAGCACACAGAATGCATATCCTAACTTCAGTTAAGTCATTGCAACTTTGCAACTGACATTGCAATTCGTTTTTGGTCAACAATTTTCAAAGTCTTTGTATTCAAAATCGTCAATTGTCATTGAAATTCGACACAGTGGTTCATTACTTATATCTAAAGCTCTTCCTTTCAGGACGTCGAGCACTCTTCATAGTAGGATAGAATCACCAAGTACTATATATACATATATATTATATAATTATATATATATATATATATATATATATATATATATATAATATATATATATATATATAATATATATATATATATATATATATATATATATATATATATATATATATTGTGACGAACTCGCCTTCGTGTCGTGATTGTGAGAGTATTTGACTGTACAAATGCCTCCGCGAGCCGTGTCAGGATGGCCGAGTAGGCGGGGTTCGTTTTGTTGGAGTTTACAACGATCCCTTTAAATTATTAAAACTACTAGTCTGTGCCTACCATGTTGTGTCAGAAAAGGGAGGTACCTCCCTGGTCAGAAGCAGCTCACCAACACAAGCGGCACACATACCAAGTTCAGCATCACTTAGATAATGTCACTGCTAAGCGTCATTTGTAGATGATGTTAAATTGGTACACCTAATTTTGTTACCAACTTTAAGCGAGGTTCCCACTATCACGATTGGCGCCACGATTGAAATCGTGGTCTTAATCGTGAAGCAATCATGGTGATCTTATCAGATCGTATTAGATTGTATCAGATCTTGAGGTCAATCGTGGCAATCGCAGTAATCGCAGAAAACGTTTGGACGGTTCATAAATTTTCTACGATCCGATTAATTTTTGATAGTGATCATCGCATCAGATTGTCTTGGATCGTGTCAAAACGCAGCAAATCTTATCTAATCGTGCTTCTAACTCGTGTTGATCGGAATCGACTTTTTCACTTTCCTTCTGCTTATTTTGCACATTTGTCCTTATTTTACTCGCAAATTGTATATATTTTGTATTCCGTGAGGTTGAGAATAAGGGAGGGGTAGAACAATGAAATATAAGACTCGAGAAGCACTCTGAGAGCGCAGACCTCCGCCAAGCATGCAGCTCATTTCCACCACTGATCTCGTTCTTCCATAGAGGTGATTTCCACCCATGTGTTGAAAGCCGCCCGATTTCCCAATATAGAAGCCTTTGTTACGTCATAAACCCTCAGCTGCGCGGCGCGCCTCGCCCTAGCAGAAACTAGGGGGACGCACTTTAGTGCGCGCATGCAAACCTCAAATACGCGCAGCATGAACTCCCAAGTTCATTGAGCTTACCTGGAAAATATCAAAAATTCTTCATAAATTCCCCCCAAATTCTCGGATCACTACCAAAAGTTAATCATTTGTTACTTGTGTCATTTTCAACCTTTCCTGCAAGTTTCATCCCAATCCGTTAACTACTTTTTGAGTTATTTTGCAAACGAACATATTATGGATCAAAATTAATGAGCCATTTATAATCGAAATGCGCCGTAAAAACTTAGCATTGGGCCCTAAATGAATTTTTATGTATAAGTTGAGCATTGGCGATCTTCCTAGTTTATTTTCCTCAATGTTTGTTAAAAACAGTGAAATTCATAATTACCCTACAAGACAAAGTGGATCATATCACTTTTCCCCCGTTCGTACAGTTCTAGCCCTTAAAACAATTACTTCTATCGGTCCTTCTTTCTGGAATGAGTTAGATTCTGTTCGGCTGCAATCAAGTTCTCTAAGTTCCTTTAAGCAAAATCTAAAAGCCAATTTTTTTAAAATCTTATGTATAGTTACTTGCTGTGACCATTTTGATATATCTGTTCTTATTCTCAATGATGTCTCGCTCGGGTGTCTTTATTTGACTTCATTTGACCACATTTCTTTGACCAATAGTGCAATTTTATGGAGCATTGAATCCCTGAGTTTTACCTTGACCATCATAAACTATTTTGTACATTCTCTACAGTTTATTATTATCTCGACATACTGATTTTCACTTGTGTTTCGTCATCTTTCGTAATTAGCATGTTGTACTAAACGCTTATATTGTTTCTTTGGAACCTACATTCTACAAGTATTGCTTTTTAGTAGGTTCCTCATATTTACACATCATTTTATTACATGTCCTCATACATTATTTTTGTGAAATTATGTCTGAAATTGAATGTTGTGTTATACATATTTTACTCCGAAATCAAATGGAATATGAAACCTGAATATGGAATGTGGAATATGGAACTTGAATTAAAAAAAAAAAAAAAAATGTTCGTTGACCACTGTCTGTGACCTTTGATCTTGTGATAACCTTCAATTCCATGAGGGACATCTACTTTCCAAGTTTGATTACAAACGGAAATAGGGATTAAAAGTTATGAGCCATAATCGAAACGGGCCGTAAAAACTTAACATTGGACCCTAAAAGTTTGTTGACTACTGTCTTCGTGTGCGACCTTTGACCTTATGATGACCTTAGTCACCTCAGTAGCTCTAATAAACAAGGCAAGTGCCAAAATGTATCTCACCAATTCGCATAGAAGAAATTAATGTTTTTTCTAACTCCCCGAAGTTCATTGATCCCGCATATGACCTTTGACCTTGTGACTTTAATCTCCCCAAGGGACATTTACCAGCCAATTTTGGTCACAAACGAACATATTATGGATCAAAAGTAATGAGCCATAATCGAAATGCGCCGTTAAAACTTAGCATTGGGTCCTAAATGTTCGTTGACCACTGTTTGTGACCTTTGGTCTTGTGATAACCTTCAACTCCCCAAGGGACGTCTACTATCCTAGTTCGGGTACAAACGGAAATGGGGATCAAAAGTTATGAGCCATAATCGAAACGGGCCGTAAAAACTTAACATTAGACCCTAAAAGTTGGTTGACCACTGTCTTCGTCTGTGACCTTTGACCGTGTGATGACCTTCAACTCCCCAAGGGACAGACATCTACCATCCAAGTTTGGCCACAAACGGATATAGATAGGGATCAAAAGTTATGAGCCATAATCTTAACCGATGTGTTCGCTCAGTAAGTAGAGCGGCTGCCTCATAATCGGGAGGTCGTGGGTTCGAACCCCGGCCGCGTCATACCAAAAGACGTTAAAAGATGGGAGTTGCTGCTACCTTGTTTGCCGTTCAACAGTTGAAAAGGTTAGAGCAACGTCGATCTGGCGCTGCTCAGTGGCTGCCGGGCCCACGATCAATTGGGCAAAAAAGAATTTCCATTTTCGGACAATAAAATTTGGAGTTTATATCCAAAACAATTATTATTATTAATATTGGGCCCTAAAAATTCTTTGACTCCTGTCTATGAGCTTTGACCTTGAGGTGACTTCGAACTCTCCAAGGGACATCTACCATACAAGTTTGGTCACAAACAGACATAATTGATCCAAAGTTTTGAGCCATAATCAAAACGAGGTCTAAAAACTTAACAGTGGGTCCTAAAAATTTGTTGTCCCCTGTCTGTGACCTTTGGCCTTGTGGTGACTTTCAACTCCCCAAGGGACATCTAGCATCCAAGTTTGGTCACAAACGGTCATATAAATCAAAAGTTATGAACCATATTTGAAACGCGCCGTTAAAATGTAACATTCACCATTGACCCCTGCTTGTGACCTTTGACCTTGAGGTGACCTTAATGTTTGATATAGTAACTTTGTATTTAATACCACTCTTCCCTCCAGGTTTGATTGAAAATGACGCCCTTAGTAGAGAGTTATTGAAGTTTTTGTACCGTTACGGACGGACGGACGGACAGGTGCCCCTTTAAAGTCGCCTTACGCAGTTCTGCCAGATTTATCGCCCTTTTTCCTTGGGAATTTCGCCAAAAGTACTTTCTAAAAATAACTTTTTGTAATAAATCACAACTCATTCTTTATTGGCCCACTTGAAGGAGCATGAGAAAAACACACGCAACACTCAAAACCTGAAAATCGACCAAAATCGACCAAAATCGACCTAGGGAATTCTGCCAGATTACAACCGATGACCGACCTGCTTCAGCATGCACTGCGTGAACAATTGACCTATCAATATGGCGGTGGTCACCTGAGGTAATCAAGTTTCGCCGGCGATGTTTTGCCTGGGTGAACACGTATTCTACGTCTTTCTAGTTCGGTGGGCCGTCTCGTCTACGGGACGACGCACTAACCAACAGGATTATACCACAAGAGGGCGTCGCGGCGCCCTCTTGTGGTATAATCTTTTTGGTTAGTTTACTCTCTGACGCACCAGCAACTTCTCCTTACAATGATCATTACTCAAAATCATGAATTTCCATATAGAATTTATAAGATAAATTACTTTTATTAAAAGAAAAATTCTCCTCTTCTTAAGCATGTTAAGTGGCACTTGGTACAAATTCACTTACAAAGCACAATATAACGAAAGTTGCGAAACTTACTCTCAGGGTCGGTGCAAGGTGCAGGGAAGAGGGGAGTGGGGGTTGATAGGGAAAGGGTAGATTGTCAGTCGCCTCTGTTGCTATCACTTCGGCCGTCGATGCACCATCCCCGCATGCTCCTCATCGTCGTCGCCGTCGTCGATGTCACCGTCGTCCTGTCCTGGGCTATCATTCTAACTGTTTTTCACTCCGTCTCTTTCTTTATCATAATTATTGGCTCGTGGGCGTTGTGGGCAGGGGGAAACACGACATGCAACTGCTAAAACAATTCTTGCTGCTAACGGGGGATAAGGAAGAGGGATATTTGAGAGACAGCTGGTGATAATAATTTTAAAGAGATAAAGAAATACATAGAGAAAGGAGGATGCTAATTGGACAAGATAGAAGGATTCCGAGATTACGGAGATAGTGACGGGGAAGAAGATACACTCATGAGAATGGAAGGCAGAGATGCCTAATTTGAAATAAGTGGAGTGTCCTTCCTATACTGGGGCGGCCAGTCAGAGGCCGGCAGAGAAACTTATGCCAGGACATAGTGACGTTGCAGAAGAGTCGAATTGAATTATAGCAATGTTAGGGACTCGTTATCATACAACGCGCTTTCTGTGCTAAGAACCTTGATAGCCAAAGCTAGATGCCAAAAAGTATAAAGCCAAAAAAAAAAAAGCATGGATATTATCTCACAGATTGGAATGGATCATGCAATCCTGATTACCCCATTCATGCCATTTGTGTTTTAAATGCCGTCTTTAGACACTGTCGTCACAACTGTATTTGTCCGATAACGAACGGAGAGAATTCGCGCAGCAATTTCCAGTACACTTTTTATTGCTTCAGAAAGCTTTACATTTGAAAGCTGAGGTCATTATTAGGTTGAGGTAAGGTGAGAGAAAATCATTGTGAATATTTTCTTGCGATCGTTTTTTTTTTCTTGTTCTGGTAATTAGTAGAGTATGTTTGAGTATTTGATTGCATGAGTATATCATGGTTTGTCTATTTATTTTGTTTTTTGTTTCTTTGTTTCAAGTGGTCTAATTATACTTTATGAGAGTAAAATTACATTTTGGAATTTAAGAGATGTAAATTGGTCATGATTTGTGTGCAACAACATGTCATTTGAATCATTAAGACTGGTAGACACTCAGTGCAAGTGCAATTTCTTGTGGAAACTAAGTGTGTTAAATGTGTAGATATGAGGGCTAGGTATTGGTACCATTTGAGAAATGCCAGGGGTAGAATTATCAACGGTAAAAATGTCAGGGACTAAAATTAAGGCTCGATTTTTTTTTTCACCGCTGAAATTTCTACTTCTGACAATTTTACCCAACATTTTTTTTCAGTGTTACGTCTACCGCTAACATTTTGGATACAGTTTCAGGAAACTTTATTCTTCATGAAAAATACATATTTCATCAACTTGTTACCGACATATGATATGAGTAATATCATTCCCCCGCTTTCTGAAAGAGTTAAATCAAGTGTCTTGTCCTTACGATAGAAAAGTGAGATGATGTTGAATTTTCTTTATATTTACTTTATACTGTTGTCCATAATGACATCATTAAGTGCAACAGTCTCCTTATCCAACAATGACGGGACTGAAATTGTAGCATTTACAAAACTTTTGAAATAATTGTCCAATTTCCCCAAAAGAAGATGTGCTCTGTTGATGTTAATAGTTTCAATAAATTCAAAATTGGTTTCGGTTTCTCGTAATTGATTTTGGCTCTGAAGAAGAAATAAATTATATCCTTTATGGTTTGATATATTGTAAGAAAATGAAGATGTCTCGCAAAATTTCATTTGTGACCATGCATCACAAAACTAACAAAAAGTCGCCATACATGGATCTTTAGTTCAGGGCAGATTCTGAAAGAGTAGAACCTAAGCCTTAAAATGAAGTATAAACTCAATTCAAATGGACTGCCCTAATCTATCTAAATATTGGAAAAAAAAGTACTCACTCTGGAAAAGTGTGAACTAAGAAAAGAGGCTCTCTATTCAAGTGCTTAATCTTTACCAAGCCGTGCTAGCTGTGCGATGAAAGGGACAAAACACAGGAAGTAAACCACTGGAGAAAAAAACAATGAAGGCATTATCAGAATAAGCCCAAATTGACCATGTTCTGTTAACATATTCTTGTCCATGATTATTGTCAACTTTCAAAGCAGTAGCATTATCCTTTCCTAAGTTATTTGACTTGAAAGTATAGAGTGTGCAAAGGATTTCAAGAAAGAGATTTCAAGACATACCTGATTATTCTACTCCCCCCCCCAAAAAAAAAAAAAAATGTAGAAAAACTGGTAAAACACACTTTCCTATTCATGTTTTGATTCCAAACTTAAGAATAATGTAAAAGAATGAAAGCTCTCTCAAAAAATATGAAAAACTTAAGATTGACTCAGTTGACCCACTTCACCTTTTTAAGTGCTCACGTAAAATCAAAGTGTGCGACTTTTTGCTGGTTTTGTGATGCAAATTCATGTTTGTTGGTTATATACTTTCATTATTATGTTACAGCTTGTCGCCATGTTGCAAAGTGATTCACCGGACGATATCAAACACATCTGGCTCTAATTCCTTAACTACCGATATGCGTATGTACATTAATATACCACATTCCCATCCGCAGCTGTAGTGTGTGATAAGTGTTCGTGTGGTGAACTGCTCAACTGAAGATTACACATATTTTTTCTTTTATCTTTTTGATAGAGAAAACTTGTGTGAAAGAAAAATTGTCAAAAAACAACACAAGCCAAACGACTAATAAATGACAATCACGTAGTAAAAATAGCATTTACAAATTGTATTCTATTGTAAGTATTCATGAAGTAACTTGATTTGATATTGCTGTGAATGGAAAACTACTGGAATGTATGTTAAAATGTATTCTATCACTTGATACCAAGTTCTAAACAGGTAAATGAAAGTTTATGCAAGAAAATATTATAAATGTGTTAAAGCAAAACGAATAATCATAGGCCTATACACAAAAGTATTGCACACCCCTGTTAGGGAAGTATGCATATGGAAGTATCTTTTTAACTTTCACAAGCACTGAGCAAGCACTGTTGATCAAAGATGTGAAAAGGAATTATACTCTGTATGTTGCATGCATCAAAAGCAAAACCAAATGTTTTTAGTGTATGTGTGCTAACTCCTGTTGCCTTTTATTTTACTGGATTTGAGTCACATAAAATGTTCAGTATACCATGAAGGAACCTACTGTGTGAGAAGTAGGGGAAAAGAAATGCAAAAAAAGAAAATGAAACAAAAGATGGTAACTTTGTCACCAAAATATGGCAGTTTCATTAAAAAATAGTGAACAAGACATTGTCATCATGCATACTTCTCTGTCTCATTGTTCAGAAATTACTTCTGTTTGACATGTTTTCAGAGTTGTACAGCTAATTTTGTGATGATGTGGAGTGAGCTCTATCAGGTTGACTACCTGTGGTACGTCTATGACTTGATCAAGGCTAAATGTCCATTAAAAGTAACTGTATTTTTTTTTAGCAGTGCGTGCTTTAGCCTGTAGTGGTGACATTCATATGTATATACTTCAAAGAGTGTGCAACTATGTGATCATCATTTCTACTGAATCTGACAATGATGTCTGACTTCCAAGTAATCTTCATTGTTTATACATGTGATGCTCATTATCTAATAAAATGCTTACAAAACTTCCTGGCGATTCTGTGGAAACGTAATGAATGCACACTGAAGGAAAATATGACAAGAACAATCAATCTTAGTAGCCCCTGCCAGTAATGACTAGAAGTTCACTCTCTTTTTTTTAATACCTCCACCGTTAAGCAACATAAATAAATGTAGGAGTAGTGTATATGTAGTGCTTATTAATTCTTATATTACTGGGGATTTGCATTCTGAAAGCTCCTAACTGATTTCTCTTGCTGCTAACGCCTTTATTTTGTTTACTTTATTTCATAACCATTATGTTATATCATTCATATGAAGACAACTTCCTGTGTCCTGCATCGACCCCCAATACTCTCCTCCTTTGCCCTTCCCTCTGTCTTCCTGTCCCTTTCTATCTCCTTTTTATCCTTTCCACGTGTATGTAAGAGAGCTGCTTTGTCACTGTGTTATATGTGTGTGCGTTTGAGTGCGTACTCGTTTTGTGTTCTGGTTCCCGTGGATTATGTTAAAATGTCTCGTGTATTACTATTATAAAGCGACTCCGAGGGGACTGCATTCTACAAGCTTGGCTTTTTAGCAGTCCCCTCCATTTCCGACCTTTTCTTTGTTATGATTCAGTCACATTTTGTCCTTGTACTTCTTCTACCAAAATATGTTTTTTGTTTCATGTAAACAAATGACGTGTATTTAAATTTCATTTGGACATGTAAAAGTTACTTTGTACTGACTTTGTGTATATGCAATGTCATATTATATGGTTTGGCCGGAAATGAAATAAAAAATGAATGAATGATTGAAAAATGTATATTTTGATAATTGTTATAACATATTTAATATGCTACCAAGTTCTTACTATAAAGTAAAAACACAGGATAACACTTTTTTAAAAAAATGTGCTATGACCAACTGGACCCTTTAATTACAACCTTATAGTAGGTTCTTGATGAGTTAATCTTATTCTATGGACTGAGTTATTATGCATTCTTTCTTTGCTTCATATTCATACTGAGCAAATTATTACTTGTGTAGACTGCAATTTTACATCGTCATTAAATTTTCCAGTGATTCCTGTCGAACGACATACTGAATATGGCATGTAGCTAGTCTAATCTTTTGTAAATAGGGATTCCCCAACAATTTCAAGAGTGGTGAATTTGCAATCGTGGAGTACATTAGCAAAAGGAGAATTGTATGTATGCAGGTTGCATTCATGTCAATATTGTGGGTTGTTAAATTTGCGAAAAGCACCCAACTCGTAAAATTCACGAAAAATTAAAACCTTCCAAAGTATGTGATATATATGCTAATATGGTATGTATATGGGTAACAGGGACTGATTGTGTGCTTCCAGAATGTGTCTTTCGTATCTTCTTCTGACTTTTCATCTCGGTTGTCTTCGTCATTTCTCCTCATCCCCATCAACCTTCTCATTCTTCTTCTCTTCTGGTCCACTGTTTCTTTTACTCCTTCTATGTCTGCTTCTTTTTCTTTTTCTTTTCTTTTCATTCTCTTCTTTCTTTCCTCTGTTCTGTTTTCCCTCCTTCATTGGTTTTCTGTGTTGCTGCCTTTAAAAAAGTAATGCAAGTGACAAGCCCTCACTCCTAGCATTGTAAATAAATGTTTTACTCTATACGGAGAAAAAAAGTTAACAGCGACAAGGGTGTATAATTCCAAAATGATGCAAGTGCATCAAATTTGTTTATGCAGTGGTCAGAAAATATTGTTTGTATCTTGATGGCGTATGCTTGGTTGATAAAGATAATTCTCTCAACTGCAGTGCCACTCAGAAAATTTTGATGCTGTAACTATTGTAGGTACAGATTTTATAATGAAGCAAAATGAAGCGACAGACCATGTGCTGTTTTTTGCGGTATTCGACACTTAATTTGACTTTTTAATTGGAACAGAAACATGACAGTAGCCAATTCCACTTTCAAACTTTGCTGGTATACCAAGAAGTAATTTATACACCAAGATTTTTGACAGTTTCCCTGTCAGAAGAAGAGGTGCGTGAGAGCAATGAGCAATGACTCTAACTTTCAGCCAGTCTCATCTGAAATCAGCAATTTGCTTCACCATGGTATTCGAACTGTCAGGGATTGTAAAGTTGTAAAGGTTCTCAGAATGTCCATGTAGGTTTTCTTGTTTCATAATGCATTTCAAATTGCCCTCATAGAAGAGGGTCTGTTGATCAAAGATGTTAAAAGGAATTATACTCTGCTTGTTGCATGTACCAAAAGAAAAACCAAATGTTTTTCAGTGAAGTACTTCCTCCTTGTAAACAGAATGACGCATCAGATTTAAAGTATGTGTGCTAACTCCTGTTGCCCTTTTTTACTCGATTTGAGTCACACAAAGTGTTCAGTTTACCATGAAGGAAGCTACTGTGTGAAAAGTCAGGGATAAGAAATGCAAAAAATAGGCAACAAAAGAGGGGAACTTTGTCACCAGATAGAGCAGGTTTCAAAAAAAAAGAAGAAAAAAGTGAACAAGAGACATGTCATAATGCATACTTCTCTGTCACATTGTTCGGAAATTACTTATGTTTCACATGTTTTCAAAGTTTTACAGCTAATTTTGTGATGATGTGGAGTGAGCTCTATCAGGTTGACTATCTGTGGTACGTCTATGACTTGATCAAGGCTAAATAATATCCATGAAAAGTAACTGTATTTTTAAGCAGTGCATGCTTTTAGCCTGTGGTGGTAATATTCATATGTACATATTTCAAAGAGTGTGCAACTATGTGATCATCATTTCTACTGAATCTGATGCTGATGTCTGACTTCTAAGTAATCTTCATTGTTTATACATGTGATGCTCAGTATCTAATAAAATGCCTACAAAACGTCCTGGCGATTCTGTGGAAATTTAACACAGTGTGAAGGAAAATATGACAAGAAAAATCAATCTTAGTAGCCCCTGCTAGTAATGACTAGAAGTTCACTCTCTTTTTTAATACCTTCACTGATAAGCAACATAAACGAATGTAGGAGTAGTGTATATGTATATTTTGATAATTATGATCACACATAGCTATGCTGCCAAGTTCTAACATTATAGCTGAGACACAGGATAACTCGTTTATCTACATCTGCTATGATTAACTTATCCCATAAAGATTGACAATGTCATACCAGGGTCTTAATGAGTTCATCTTTCATTATGTATGGATTATACACTCTTTCTTTGCTTCATATTCATTCTGAACAAATTATTTCCGGTGAAGATCTCTTACTTCATTTCGGAAGTATCCTAGTGAATCCTAGATAATGAGATAATGAATACATCATATATTTAGGGAGTCTAATCTTTTGTGAATGGGGACTTCCCAACAGTTTTAACAAGTGGTTGAATTTATGATTGTGAAGTACAGTAATGAAAGAAATATGTATGTGTGCATGTTTCACTTGTGTCAAAATTTCATGTTGTTGAATTTGCGAGAGCACCCCACTCGCAAAATAAAATAAAAACCTTGCAAACTATACATAATATACAGTAATTTGTGTGTATATGGGTAACAGGGACTCATCGTGTGCTTCCAGAATGTGTCTTTCTGATCTTCTCCTGACTTTTCACCTCGGTCATCTTCATCGTTCCTCCTCCTCCCCCTCCTCCTCCTCCTCCTCCTCCTCCTCCTCCTTTTCTTCCTGTCCTCTGTTTCTCCTAGTCTTCTACTCTTTCTCTTTCTTACTTTTTTTTCGTTCTCTTCTTTCTTTCCTCTGTTCTGTTTTCCCTCCTCCATTGGCTTTCCGTGTTGCTGCCTTTAAAAAAGTACTCTGTACTGAAAAAAAAAGTAACAACCACTAAGACTTACCATTCCAAAGTGATGAAATTTGTTTGTGCTGTGGTAAGGAAGTATGTTTTTGTCTTGATGGAGTATGCTCGGTTGATGAGATAATTCTCTCCACTACAGTGCTCTTCAAAAATATAGATGCTGTGGTTATTTTAGGTAGAAGTTTTGCAATGGAACGAAATGAAGCGACAGACCCTGTGCTGGATTTTTATGGTATTCAACACTCAATTTGACTTGAGAATTGGAACAGAAACAAGGCAGCTGCCAATTCCACCTTCAAACTTTTCCGGTATACCAAGAAGTAATTTATGCACCAAGATTTTTGACAGTTTCCCTGTCAAAAGAAGAGGTGCATGAGAGCAATGACTCTAACTTTCAGCCAGTCTCATCTGAAATTAGCAATTTGCTTCATCATGGTATTCCAACTGTGTCAGGGATTATAAGTTGTAAAGGTTCTCAGAATGTCCATGTAGGTTTTCTTGTTTCATAATGCATTTCAAATTGCCCTCATAGAAGAGGGTTTACCAGGTATTACTTTGAGCTTTGCTATACTTCACTATACCTGAACTAACTTGATATTCAAATGCACAACCACTCATGATAGTTTTATGTTTACCATAAGCTCACTATCAAAGTTCCCTACCCCTGTCAGATTACCCATGGCCCATTTATGTTACCTATAGTTCAGGTCCATGTTGTTAGCACCTTTCAACTTCATTCTATTAAAGAGAAAATTCACTTCTAAGTGATAATGAAATTCTGATTGGCCAATAGAACATTATCTTAATGTTTAGTTTGTGTTGACTTCAAGCTATCCTGTATGTTGTGGTAAATTATATGAAATGAATATGCTTATAGATGATAAATGGAAAGCTTTCAATAGCTGTTAGTCCTTATTTGATTTTGACATCAAAATTTTCTTTGATTTTAGAAAAGGCTGTAAGGCTTCACATGCAGTTCACAGGGTGATAAGGTGACTTTTTTCTTGTACAATTGTAAATAAAAGAAGTCTTTCTACTGACTGTAAAGTTTACTGCAGTCACAACTTGACATTGATTTGAAAAGTGTGCTAGGTTAAGGTATTTTTGGCATGAATCTGGCATATTGTTAGAATTGTTATTCATTTTATCATTTTTTTTTATTATTTGTTAATTTTTAGTATCAATTATCAATTATATATTCTTATTCTTATTTGTAGTGGTTACAGTGATGTGCACTATCAAAGGTTTGTTTGGTTGTCTATTTTTTTTTTTATTGCTACTCCTATGAATGTACATGTGCTAGGCTTTTTTCAACACGATTCCTCAGGAATCTAAAGAGGCTTTACTGGTAGGAGTGTGGATTTCAAGTACTTAGTAGTTTTAAAGAAAAAAAATACCAAACTCTGGTGCTGACAGAAAAAAAGAGAGTCAAATCAGGAACAATGAATTATGCAATTTCGAAAGTCTATGTAGAATACAACTGACATGACTGTGCTCAAGAAATGCACTACCTTTTTAGAAGTGTAACACGTTTGTGAATTGCAACACAAATAAGAATTGCAACACAAGTGATTCCTCCTTTTCATATGAGGTTTCAAATTTGAACACAATTTTGCTGTATTCCTGCTATGTCTTCTGTCAGAAATTGTTCACTTTCATCAAGCTCTTTTCATGCGCTGGAATGACGCACTGATGTAATTTGTCAGTAGATGTGTAGGAGGTAACACACAGATGTAATCTTTCCAACTGTTAGTTGAACATTAATTTCTCTGCTATTCCCTGCATTGTCTTTCCCATTCCAGCAACTATGCATCTTATATTTCTACATTTTTTGTATGAAATCATGGAAAAACAGTTATATTTTTGATACTAGATTAAGATAAAAATAAAGTGATGAGAACTTTAAAGAAAATGCAGTTGAAGTGATGTTTACAGCATGTTTCTGAATGATTTTGTTTTTGTTGTTGTTGTGCAAATCATTTTAAGTGCATGAAGTAGAGTAGCAGTGAATATTCCATTATGTATTGTGTGTATTTTTCCATATGGCAGTGACTGATAATAGCTGATAATCTTTTATGTCAGTTATGGGTAGAAGTAAACTATTTTGAAATGTTTGATCCTTTTGATCAAATTGACTACAAAATATGTTATCAATTGCCTCCAGCATTACAACGAGTGTGTAAGACACTTGCAAACACAACTGTTTATTTTATGGGGATCATGTCAATGTGTCGGATGTTTGTGGAAATAATTACATCTGGCCTGATCATGAATCTATCTTTCGTACAGTGAGGAAGGACAAAGAATATTATTCATATCTTCCAATATAAGAAATCTGGGGAGGGTACAATTATGGATTTTTGTGTCATTTTGTCTACGTTTCATATTTCATAGCCCTGTATCAATCACGTGTCCAATGCCCTGTTGTCTGTATCACGGTTTCCGTGACTCGTATCTTTATTCTGTCTGTCTGTCATGCCATGTAATCTGTTTTATGCGTTATAAAAACTTCATTGTGAATTCATACATCAGAATGCTGTGAAAATTGTTCCATGTATGAATAGAAGTGATATGCTTTGTATACGGAGATTTATTAAAAGAGAGAAGAATCGGTAGTTTTCATGAAAATACAAGTTTGTCATTGTGTGTCTTGTGTTTAATTCGTTGCCATGGTTTTCAATGTAAAATGGACATCGAAATTTATTGGTCTATAATTCCAACAGGAGATGTGCACTCACACTGTCGATGTTATTACACGTCACCAGGACGTCAAATCGTACCAATAATGAATTTGTTAACACAAAAGTGCATGATTGTATTTTGTATGTTGTTTGTATGTTTTTCATATGTGTGGTTGTCACCCCGTCAGCGTTATGATGTTTCTCATTCTGCTGTTGCACTCTCTTCATTCAGAGCGTCATTCAACAATAGTTTCTTTTGTGAGAGGAAACCCGTTTTCTCATTTTCTCTATGCAAATCGGTACTTGTTTCACCAAGTTTCTTTTGTATTGTTGTAAAAGCTTCACCGAGGGATGATATTGAGGATGAGTCGTGAGAGTGAAGTGCTTCTGCATTTTATTCCAGAATTTTCATTGCACTTTCATCTTTTGTTACCTCTCTCTGTATAGAATCATCTAGAATACGGTTTGTAAACAAAATTCAATAAACGTGTACTTTCACTTTTTTATAAACATTGTGAAAGAGCACTAGACTTACCTCTTTAAGAAAGCAGGAGTAATGGTATTACCCTTCATATTTGTCAGAGGCAAGTCCTAGGAATGCTTACTTTTCATATGAAATCACATTTTGTGGAATTTTCTTTATATTTTCTTTATATCGTGCATATATGTGATGTCATGATCTATAGTAGTCTTCCGATCCAGCGGTCTCGTCACCAAAATTTCAAAATTTCCTAACATTTGAACGGATTGTCCGATATTCCTGAACTTTCACTGATGTGTTCTGATATTGCTGTATTCACCCAATCCACATGTATGTTTGGGTGTCATTCCCCTTTGAACATTCAGCAGAAATAGAATTTTTCACAGACCGACAAAACTATCTTACACGGCACTTGAAAGTTGATAATTGTGTTATGCTCATGCATAACTCAACAGATCGTTCATTTACAGTCGGAGTTTATTTAATATAAAGTGTAAGAATATTATTTTCGTTTATAAAATGGGTTCAAGAATGTAGCCAATTGGAAGCGCTGAAATGAGTCACGTGTGCGTGCATTATTTTCTTCAGGTATGCACTAAGAAGAGTCTCTCTTCCACCTCCCTGGCCTGACGTACGTCACAATGTTTTACACTAGCAGTGCGCACTCAATCAGTTGTTACAAGTGCGTCACGCGCTACTATACGCGCTGTCAATCCTGTAAACAACTTCTAGTTCGGGCCGCGGGCTGCCACAACAGCCGGCGGCCTTTCTTGTGCATAACAGTACGTGGCGTACGTATACTCTTATACGTACGTACAGTACTTATGTGCGGGATTTCCGAGTAGTGCGACGTGCGTAAATGCTTGGGACGAACATCTACGGACATCTTGACTTTTGAGCGAGTGCTACATGTAGCTGACTGGTATTGACCCACAAAGGTACGTGAATAATGCTGTTAGTTTTCGACTCATTTTATAAAACAAATGATGCACAGGATTATTTCGTGGCGTTAGTGAAGGTGCGGCTCACTCTCGAGTATTGACAACGGTTGCAAACATGCACTCGGCTGCGCCTCGTGCATGTCGCACCATTGTCAATACTCTTTATAAAATGGGTTCAAGAATGTAGCCAATAGGAAGCGCTGAAATGAGTCACGTGGGCGTTGTTTACTTTAGTGCCATTGCACTGCAGTACCAGTGCGCACTCAATCAGTTGTTTCAAGTGCGTCGCACGCTACTATACGCGCTGTCAATCCTGTAAACAACTTCTAGTTCGGGCTGCCGGCCGGCCGGCCTTTCTTGCGTGCATAACATATTATGTGGCGTACGTATACAGTACTCTTATACGTACAGTACAACATGTACTTGTATGTGCGGGATTTCCGAGTGCGACGTGCTTGACTCTCTTGAGCGAGTGCTACATGTAGCTGACTAGTGGCTGGTATTGACCCACAAAGGTACATGAAAAATGCTGTTAGTTTTCGACCCATTTTATAAAACAAATGATGCACAGGATTATTTCGTGGCGTTAGTGGAGATGCAGCTCACTCTCGGGTATTTACAATGTAGTGCAACATGCACTTGGCTTCGCCTCGTGCATGTTTCACAATTGTAAATACCCTCGAGTGCGCTACATCTCCACTAACGCACTCTATCCTGTGCATCATTTGTATACGAGCGCGCCGCACCTTCACTAACACACTCTATCCTGTGCATCATTAGTATATCAAAAGTTTTTCCATTATGATTAAGGGGGAGTTACTTCATTTCATTTTTTCATTTCATTTATTTCATTTCCAACAACATTTTCATACATAAAATAACACAACATCAATACAATGTAGTAACAAAGAAAAATACGTGAAGTTGACAATACTACTCATCACAAAAGCAAAGTAAACAATGAAAATTGAATAAAACTAAAGTTGCAGGAAATGGAGGAGACATGCTTAAGAGCTAAGCTTGTATTTTGCAGTCTCCTCATGGACAAAAAGACTGAATAACATCAAAAAGCAATTAGCTAGACATAATACAAAGGGTGTACAATTCATACAGACCTATACATACAAACAAACAAACAAACAGACGGACAAACAAACACAAGCAACCTCTCTTGTAAAGAGAAAGAGAGAGAAAAACAAAGCACAGTGAAGGAAAAGGAGGAAAAGAGGAAATTATTTTGAAGGGAGAAACAGAAAGAGACAAGAGGACAGGAAAAGGCGAGAAAGGAGGAGAGATGATGGGTCTATACCAGCACACGTTAGGCACATGGCGCGATGGATCACCGAGGTATATGTACATAATGTAGGAAAGGAATAGATAAAGGAAAATAATTAGTATAACGAATATAAAAGAAAGCTCAAAATTAAGGCTAATTAAAATATAACTCATTCAACTATATAAGAATTTATGAACAACTTCTTCAGTTTAAATGTGAATGTGTTTAAACTTAGAACTTGTTTCATACTATTATCGAGAGTGTTCTAAAATTTGGGGCCAGTAAAAGAAAATATAGATTTAGCAAGCATAGTCCTAGTTAATGGCAAGTGAAATGAGTTGGATTGCCGGGTAGGATAAAAATGAACGGATCTATTTTTAGTGAACATGGACTCAAACACAAATGGGAGAGAATTATTGGTAAGTTTGTACATGAATTTTCCTAGGTGTAAAAAATACAAATCCTTAACTTTTAAGATTTTGTTTTCATGAAATAACACATCAGTATGACTTCTCCACGATTCATTGCAAATAATACGAAGAGCTTTTTTCTGCAACAAAAGTAGTCTTTCCAAATGAGAAGAATGTGTGTTTCCCCAGGCGAGTATACCGTAATTCAAATAAGGTAAGATCAGAGATGAATATAACATTAAAAGAACGTTTTTGGGCAAACAAAATTTAACTTTATTTATAACACCTATATTTCTTGAAATAATACGGCTTACGGAATCAATATGTAAATTTCAAGTGAGTTTACGGTCAATAATCAAGCCTAAAAATTTGATTGAAGAAACTTCTTCGATAACTGTGTCATTCAGATATACATTCCTTCTTCGATAACTGTGTCATTCAGATATACATTCCTAGGTACATTTTCCAAAGAGTTACTAAAAATCATACATTTAGTTTTTTTTAATATTAATTGACAATTTATTTGCTCTTATCCGTTGAAGTAATTTATCCAATATAACATGTAAAACATCAATTAACATATTAGGATCAGAATGTGACAAAAAACAAACAAACATTAGAATCATCAGCAAATAATAGAAAGGAAAGAATACTTGATGAATTCGGCATGTCGCTAATGTAAAGGATAAATAAAAGAGGTCCAAGCAAGCTTCCTTGAGGCACTCCACAATTGACATTTTGCATGACAGAGGTATGTCCATTAACATAAACAAATTGCTTACGGCTAGAAAGGTAACTCCTGAACCACTCCAAGGCCTTTCCTCGGATACCATAATGTAATAATTTATAAAGAAGTATATTGTGGTCAATGGTATCAAAGGCCTTGGAGTAGTCCAGGAAAACGCCGATTGTATGATGAAATTGATCAATAGCTTTTGAAACTTTATCTAAAAAGGTAAGTATTGCGTGGGATGTGTTGTGGTTTAGCGGGAAACCAAACTGATAATCAGAAATTATTTTATGAATATCCAAGAACTTTAATAATCTAGAATGAACAACTTTTTCCAGTAATTTCGAAATAGAAGTCAACAAAGATATAGGTCGATAATTGCAAACATCTTCCCTATCTATCCCCTTTTTCTATAAATAGGAATTACTTTAGAAATTTGCATATCCTCAGGAACAACTCTATACACAAAGACAAATTAAAGACGTGTACCAATGGATCAACAATAGAATTGATAATATTTTTCAAAAGAACATTATCAATACTGTCGTGCCCGGCACTTTTCTTGTTTTTCAAATTCTGAACAATATCTAACAATTCATTTCTCTCTACAGGAACAAAAAACAATGAGTAAGGATTACGAGTTTGTAAAAAAATCAGAAAAATTCTTTTGACTATCCGGAATATTGCGAGCAAGATTATTGCCAATTTGTGAGAAATACTGATTGAAAATATTTGAAATAGATGTAGCATCATTAATAATCAAATTATTATGTTTAATTGTGGTAATACGCGGTTTCTCCGTATTTTTATTAATAGCTGTATTAATAATTTTCCACCTATTTTGAATATCATGTTTAAACAAAAATAACTGATTAATAAAATATCTACGTTTCTCGCACCGTATTACTTGCGTGAGAACATTCTTATATGAAGTATGTTTATAATGAGATTGCTGAGTGCGTTTAATTTTATCAACATAATACAAATTATTCTTACGGTTAATCGATCGCAACAAGGATTTAGATATCCAAGGCAGCCTAGGATATCTTTTGTAATTGTTACATTTTTTTCTAACAATAGGAACATGTTTATCCAAAGTGGAAATTAACGTTTGCATAAACAAATCATAAGCTTCAGTTGGATCCTCATTATTTTATACATCAGTCCAGTCCACTTTGTTTAACTCGTCTTGTAACCTAACTATATCGTCAGGTGTTATTTTCCGGAAACTTACCATAGGAGGCTTTAAAGAAATTTTACGGTTAAGGAGTATATAAGTGAAGATGGGATAATGGTCAGATAAATCTGATAAAATGATTCCGGAGACAGGTAAAGGGCTGATGTTACAAAATATATTGTTGATAAGTGTTGCAGAATGATTGGTTACACGAGTTGGTTTTGTTATAAGCGGTGAAAAGACGAGGAAGTCATTATATCCAGAAAATTTTGGGCATTGTTTAAAATCTGAAACTTTAACAAATCAACATTAAAATCTTCCATAATAAAACAATCTTTATTATTAAAAGTTGGGTTTGATAACAGGGATCAAGGGCGTACCGAGGGGGGTGTTTGGGGTGTTCAAACACCCCCCTTTGCCAAAAGGGGGGTGTTTAAGGTGTTCAAACACCCCCCTTGGGCAAAAGGGAGGTGTTTGAGCTATTCAACACCCCTCTTCAGCAATGCGTAGATGTTGACAAATGAAACAAAAGCTGTCTTTACCGCTTTTATTTCCGTTTTGAATTGCGTCTTTCCTTTCTTTTGCGTTCATTTTTTTTTCTCTCTCTCTCTTCCTTGTTTTTATGTTTGTGTGGATGATGATACATTATGGAGTTACATAATATCATACGCAATAAAGAACTCGTGTATACGACAGTACGTGTTAATACTACGTTACTGCACCGCGCGCGAAGCTGACGCGCAAACAGTAGACATTCCCGATCCCTGCTTTGCTTTCTGACCGAATCGCGAAGATACATTGCGCATAATGTTCACCGTTTACCGTTCACCGCGGCAGCCTATATAGGCACATTGCATGCTATAGGGTCAAGAGCCAGGTTAAAGTGCCAAAATTTTAATATTTATAACTGAAACTGCATTGTTTCTCCATGCCCAGAAATTTCAATGCATAAACTCATAAAAGGGTCAAAAGTCAAGTACAAATCCTGAAGTCCCCAAATACCTGCACTCTTAGGTAATATTGTCATTCATCCAAATAAACCTAGTCCAAGGAAAATGAACATTCAACACATTTGTGACAAATCCGTCATTTTAATATTTTGCCATTTATGTGAAACTGTCATCACACATTATCAAGACATTGTACTAGGCATTTTTGACTTATCAAGAGAACCATGCATTAAGGCGGAATCATACCAGTCGCCATAACGACATTTCTGGTTTTTATTTACGATAATGGATATGGACTTTAAGTTAATCGATTTTCAAAAGCACAAGGAAGGTTGTAATTGCAAGTATGTAAAAAGATGCTATAGCAGTCGATTGGCGTGTTTCTCGATTTTTACAAGACTATGTAATTTTGTTGAAAAATCCCTGAAAATTATGGCATACATTCATTGTACATTTATTCATTAAAAAAGTATCCACGTAATCACTTGTCATACGTATAATCAACAACCATAAATCTTTTCGTACACCTATCCGAGTGTTTAAGGGTTCCATTCCTCGTCCATATGGTTATGCTTATTAGTTTTATAAAAGTAATTGTTTGTTTGTCAAAAGTTTGATGACACTCATGCGTTTATGTTATGTCCACCTACAATTAATCAGATTACTTGACATAAAGCCGTAAATTAAGACACGCGAGTATTCGATTGATCAGGGATAAGTTGGTGTTGAGTGGTACATGTGCTATACTGCAATCTATGATCTTTCCAACGAGAACATTGTTAAGTTGACAAAAGCAGTCATTGTGTATCAATATGTACATTATTTTAGGTATATCCTACAATCCCTAAAGCAAATCAGCAACCTTTGTGGAAATATGAATACAAGGGCACGTAGCTGTATTTCTCAGCCATCTTTCTTCCAAAATTGAGTGGATATCATTATATACTTTGCTCAAGCTTAAGTAGATATGCCCTAACGGCAAAATTAGCACTTTCTGAAGTTCACAAGCCCAATATCGTAATTTTGATCCAATGATATCTGAACAAATGTCAAATTTTCTGCTAAAGAAGTTAAGCCGCAAACAATATGCTTCTTATCCTGCTAGAATATGACCTGTGCTCCAAACTTCTCGCGTAAGTGACCAAGCAACAATGGCCAAAATTGCAATCCTAACATGTTTCCCGGGGTAAATTCTATCCTAGAGATTGAATTCATGTTTTGGAAGGCTCAGTGCAACTTTTGCATACAATTTGAATTAATTCCGTTGAATCAGTAAATTATGAAACAAAAAAACATCAAAATTATGTAGCAAAATCAAATGTTGATTTGATTCTGTGCATTAAAGATCAACAAAATTAATTAATGACCTCCTAATTGTGTTTATAGCGGATGTCAGTGTATTTTTGCTATGGCATTTCTCCCAAAATTTCACACCTAAAAGAGCATGTGGGGCTGGAAACCTCCTTTTTATTCCAATTGACTGAGATTCAATAGCTGCCTTTTGGTAAAATAATCTTGAAGTAATCTTCTATTGGTCTGATTTTGTTTTTATCTTTTAAAAAGTTGTTACACTTCAGTGAGCACAAAGATAAGCAATTATGTAAATTAGAACTCTTGGACTTTCATCTTGCGCTTTGGATATTGATTTGGCGTCAAGTTCTTGATTTTCGTAATGCATTTAACTCAAGGTACAAACCAAGGACATATTAATAAAAGGGTCATCCTACATTGTTATATAAAATGACCTCTGACAGTCCGTAGGAATATGTTTGATATAATGTCCGTCCTTTTATTAATGAGTGACCAAGGAAAACATGTCGGGATCTTGGACAATGACTACAAAACACATTCAACACACGTGACATGAACATAACTATGTTTCTTCTCTATAATGTAAGGTCTTAACTTTTGCATATATTCAATGGAAGTCTAGAACATAGTGAGTTGTTGGTTGACTGTTTTGTGATAGTTATAGCAATATAGCACAGACTGGGCAGTATCTGCATCAACGTATAACATATCACCGACACTTCTTCATAGACAAAAGAAATGGCATTAGTCTTATTAATTCAGTTCATTCGAAATTTCACCAGTAATAATCTGTCCCCCACGAAATCGACACTGCGTGCAATGATGCAAGGACAAGACTCCCTGCCTTACTATTGAATAGCAAATGCAAAGGGAATGTTTTCTGAGGTATGTCAGAGAGAAAAAATACGTACTCGAGTAGGGAAGACTTACTACAAATGCAAAATAATCAAAATTTAGAGACTGCTTCAAATTTCTTTTAGACTGAAATGTGAAATTATAAGAAAATTATGTTTGAGTTTATTTCCTGTTGACATTTGCTCATAAAAGGGCAGGCATCATATCAAATACAATAATGTATCTGCTTCCTGATTATAAAGAAGTATTCTTAATAATGGTGGAAATTAATGTTTCAAATGTAGCACCTATTGCAATGATATGTAAGGCTGTATTCACGTTATTCTGATTTCTTGGGTGGATGCATTCAGATCACCAAGAAGTAGGAATTTAATTTCATTTTATCGATTTAAGTTTTATGCTTATATCATTTTGATATGCTATTTTCTATGTTTACTGGAGCAGAACAAATCAAATAAATCAAACTGAATGATGCTATTATAAATTCCCCGAGAAAAAATCTGAATTTACACAGGAAAGCAATTGAATTTAGTCTGTTAGAACAAAAAGTAAAAAAGAGGGGGGTGCCACCACAGCACCACATGCTCATTGGAACATGGCAGACTGAATAGAATGCCAAAGGATTGCTGTTCATGCAGTTTGGTCCTAAACACAATGAAAAATATCATTCGATTGATTTTAGTATACAAAATCAAAGTAATACTTTCTGCATGATTTCAATACGATTCTTTTTTGGTTTTATTATGTGCTCATTCAATTGTGAATTGATGCATTTTGTCTACAAAAGTTGTAATTACCGTTTCAAATCATGAACTCCATACATGTTGGGATAAATTTACCACAGGAATTATCCCAAGACTGCTATTTTGGCAATTTTCATTCCGAGGCCACTCGTAAAATTTTGTGCACAAGTCTCATGGTACGATAGGAAACACATTAGTTGTTTGTTGCGTGCTTATTTATGCTGGAAATTTGAAATTTGTTCAGATATCATAGAATCAAAGTTATACAAAATTGAGCTTGTGAAAAATTATGATTTTTCACCTCTAGGACATACTCACTGATGCGTGACTAAATAATACCTTCTGAATTTCACATGCATCAACACAGCTTAACATTGCCGGTGCCACGTTTTCAAAAGTGGCGGGCCCGCTTCCAGGTTTCATGAGCTAACAATGAAAAAAAAAGGCCTTCAATGCCGCTCTACGATATATTTCTGTCCTGTACTTAGATCTCCTCAAAGATTCCTGTATCAGAAATTATAGAGATTTGTTGAAATCTCTAAATTATAAATCATTGTTGAAAACTTATCTGTTTACTCAATCTTAATTTTGTTGCTGTTGTTGCTGTCGTTATATCATGTACATGCTGTTGTATCTTACCTCAATATATATATATATATATAATATATATATATATATATTGTTATATATATATGTATATATATATATATATATATATCCGGATTACAGCGCTTAAAAGCATTAGTATTAAGCGCTATATAAGTGTTTTTCATTATTTGTTTTATGGGGAACATACTTGCTGTTATAAAGTGTTTATATTGATATCATGCTATCACGGTACGAACTTATTCTATCAAATAAACACATTTCATATTCCACGATTTTCTGGATTATTTTTTGCTTATGTTGTATCTAGTCCTTATGATTAACTAGAAAACAGTAAATGAATGAGTGTTGTTGTAACTTACGATCGCATCGCAGGGTCATGCACTGCTTGTTGCTCCACTAAAATTACTGTTTTCTCTCTGACAACGTGGCTGAAATGACATCTGAGAAATGATTTTCAGCCTGACGTCGACGATGTCGAGCTCAAGAAACATTGGATAAGCTCTGTTACCACCAACTCCGTTCAAATAAATGAATTTTGTGACAACTTTGAAGTGGTGACGATGCCTGTGACACGACAAGGCAAGGAAGCACGACAACTGGCCCCGGCAACTCTGCGGTAGATTCCACTCCCACCGGTCCTGAAGGGAGTTCAGCTGGTCACCCAACCGACACCACGGACAATCAGTCAACAGACAAAGGAGACAATGACCTTGATTGTCTCCTATCTGAAAAGATACGGTGTGCCCTCCTTTCTCAATCTGTCATGGCGGCCCTCATTCAAGCCGTGAAAGAAGCCATCTTGGAGGACGTCACTCAACAGGTATACGAGTCCCTCCGCTTGGACATGGAACGACAAGAGAAAGAAGTTCAGGCTCTTTCCAACCAGCTAAAACAACTTCATCGCAGACTTGATGAAGTCAACGAGGAAATCGACGACCAGGAACAGTAAAGTCGTCGAAGCTGCTTAGTCATCCATGGTCTCCCCGAGAACGAGAACGAGAGCACAGACACCGTCATCTCGCAGTTCGCCAAGACTGAATTGGGCATCGACCTCCACGCCAAGGACATCGACCGCAGCCATAGACTTACACAGCGACCTCGACAACAAGCCGACAAAGCGCGAACAAATCGACCTCCGAAACCGAGAGCCGTCATTGTCCGCTTCGCCACGTACAACGCGAGGCAACTCGTCTACAAGTCCAAAGCGAAGCTGAAAGGGAAGGGAATCTACATCAACGAATCTCTGACTTCCTACAGGCAGCGACTCTTGATGCAAGCAAAACGTCGCAAGAACGTACAAAGAACGTGGACCCAAGACGGACGAATCACAGTTCTAACCACAGACAACAGGAAAATACCAATAAACACTGTAAACGACCTCGAAAAACTCGGAAACGTGTAAGTCTGAGACTTCTTTTTCCCTCTCTACCTTCTTCTACTTCTCTCACTCTCTCTATATTTGCAACTGTACATACACATTTTGTAGTTACATTCTCGTCTAATTGGTTTCAATTTCATAAATGCCTCCGAAATACCCGTGTACCGTTTGTAATACCTCCGTACGAAACAATCAAAACGCACTTCTCTGTGTCTCGTGTAAGTCATGGTGCCATTTGAAATGTACACCCTCAAGCATCGCCATTTTTAATGAAACATGTGATTGGATATGTGACAAATGTTTGTTTTGTGAACTACCTTTTTCCACTGCTGAGCGAAATCCTGGTATTATCAAATCGAATCCGTTATACCCTTGCATATATTGTTCCAAACAGAACTGTTTACGTTATAATTCATTCTGTTGTACATGTAATTCTGAATTGTTTCCATTTAATCACTACGATAGTAATGATCAATTTCTGTGGTCATTATTCTCATATTTTAAGTTAAATGAAATTGTTGATGAAGAAAGATTCTGCTCCCTCTCTGTGAATCCAATGAGCATGAACAAGTTTAATCCGATAACCAATGATTTTAATGATGCATTGAGTGCCTACGACAGTGTCAATGACTCCAATTTTTGTAATTATTTGTTCTGTGAAGATTTCCTTCATAAAACTAAGGCAACTTCTGATGATTTTGCATTATTACATGTAAATGCAAGAAGCCCTGTCCGAAACCATGAAGAATTGGAACTACTCTTATTTGCTGTAGACTACAAATTTACTGTCATTGGTATTTCAGAAACCTGGTTTCGTAATGATACATCAATTGAGTCTTTCTCTCTCAATGGCTATACACTCGTTCATGTTGACAGACCGAACAGGCAAGGTGGCGGCGTCGCCCTCTATGTAAGAAACGGTGTGGAATTCACACTCTGTTCTTGAATGCCAGCCAGTCGCAGTAGTGTTTGTGATTCAGTGTTTATTGAAATACCCCAAACGAATAAATCCATTGTAGTAGGTTGTTGCTATAGAGTACCCAATACTGACATCTCTATTTTCACGCAGATTCTCTCCGACTACCTAAGAGATACCAATATTGGCAATAAAGATTTTTATTTGATGGGCGACTTCAATATTAACTTACTCAATTATGAAAGAGATAACAAAACAAATAGTTTTCTTGAATCACTCTTTCAGTTTGGTTTGTTTCCCTCTATTACAAAACCTACAAGAATTACGCCACATACAGCTACTTTGATTGATAATATATTTTGTAATTGTATTGATATAAATTACAAGAGTGGTCTTATTTATTCTGATATTTCAGATCATTTTCCTATATTTCATGTCAGTAACCGAAACAAACCCCAAATGTCCAACAAAAAATGGACAAAGACAAGATTAATAACCGTGAATAAGATAGATCATTTTATCCAGCAGCTCCAGTCGGTTGATTTGTCTGATATCTATGACACTGACAATGTTAACAAGTCATATAATATGTTTATTTAAAAATTCTGTCATTTATATGAAATGTGTTTTCCGTTAGTTCGAGTTGCCATAAAGAATATGTCAAAGCCTTGGATAACTCCGGGAATTTTGAAATCAATAAAACGGAAGCAGAGATTGTATAGAACTTATATCAGAAATCCAACTGATAAAACACGCAAGGTTTATGTCATGTATAAAAACAGTTTGACGAATATTATTAGAATATCAAAAAAAGAGTATTTTCACAATAAGTTTATCTCTGTAAAAGGTGACATGAATAAGACGTGGAGACACATAAACAATCTGCTTGGCAAAAAGAGTAATAATCTTCCTACAACTATGTATCATCATCAAGATAAACTGAACACCAAAAAGTTTATTTCCGAAGCGTTTAACAAATACTTTTTGAATACTGGAAAACGTCTCCGTCAGCATATCCCAATGACAAGTAAGAATTTTGATAAATTTCTTCCAAAACAATCCTTCTCTTCTCTTTTTTTGAAACCCACAACAGTCTCCGAAATAATAGATATTGCTCGCTGTATGAAATCATCAGCATCGTCTGGACCTGAGGAAATCAGCAGTCAAGTTATTAAGAAGTGTATCCATTATATTGCTGATCCTCTTTGTTTTATTTTTAATCAATCCATGACTCAAGGTACGATCCCAGATAGTTTGAAAACAGCCAAAGTAGTTCCCATTTTCAAGAAAGGAGACAAAAACAGTATAGAAAACTACAGACCTATTGCCATTTTACCCATTTTTTCCAAGCTCCTTGAAAAATACTCCACGCCAGACTACACGGTCACCTTGTTCGCAATGACGTGTTGATACCACAACAATTCGGCTTTAGGAAAAACTACTCAACCGAACTCGGTGTACTGAACTTGGTGAACTCAATATCTCGCGAAATAGATGCTGGTAACTATTGTGTTGGGGTCTTTATGGATCTTTCAAAAGCGTTCGACACCCTCGACCACCACATACTGTTACGTAAACTTGAATGTTATGGTGTACGTGGTATTGCTCTTGATTGGTTCACCAATTACTTGACGAATAGAAAACAGTACGTTGCGGTGGACGGTGTTAAATCCAGTTTTGGTAATCTTTGTTGTGGTGTCCCACAGGGATCAGTTCTGGGACCCCTTTTGTTTCTTGTTTATATTAATGACATTGTATCTTCTTCTAATATAGTCAAGTTTTTATTATTTGCCGATGACACAACAATTCTCGTATCCCACAAAAATCTGAATGATCTGATAACAATACTTAACGCAGAACTGGTTAATTTATATGAGTGGTTTAATTGTAACAAATTATTTTTGAATCTTGATAAGACCAAATATGTTTTGTTTAGAACAAGAAACAGAAAAATATCATGTAACCACCCAAATGTATGTATAGGAGGTCACGCTGTGTCAATGGTGGATAATATAAGATTTCTTGGTGTTGTATTAAACGAATATCTTTCCTGGAGGCCTCACATCAGTGCCATTTCACTCAAGATAGCAAAAGGCCTTGGTGTTCTTAGAAGATTGAAGCACACTTTACCCCAAACTGTATTAAAAATATTGTATAATAATATCATAATGCCACATTTGAATTATTGTAATATTATCTGGGGTCATACATACAAAAGTCAACTTCGAAAAATAGAAATACTCCAAAAAAAGACAGTCAGAGTTATAACTAATTCTTGTATTTATGCCCACACGAGCAACCTGTTTTCTCAGCTTCGTGTATTACCTATTACTGATTCGATATCATTTAATTCTTTAGTCTTTATGTATAAACTTCATGCTGGTTTATTACCAAATGTATTTAATGATTTATTTGTATTAAATAGTTCTGTTCATTTGTATGATACCCGTCAGAGAAACTCACTGCGACATCCAAAGGTACGCACAACATTAGCCCTGAACTCATTCCAAGTAAAATTCCCAAAATTATGGAATGCTCTTCCAGAAGATATAAAGCATAGTTCTACTTTATCACGATTTAAGAGATTGTCCTTTAATTTGCTCCTTCCGAGGGAAAATTGAAAGAAAAAAAATCTATTGTCATCCTAGTCACACTTATACTCACATGAATGAAAATCATTGCTTGCGAGCACTACGTCTATTGTCTATAGTCCATCTATCGCTTATATACTCCCACCTTTCCAATCATACTCACCTTGTTTTCTACTCTTCTTTCATCTCTCCTGGATTTTCGCTGTTGTTTTCCATGGTATCTGTGCATATATATGTATTTATATATGCATGCTGTTTTTTCCCTTTCCCATTCCCACCAAACCAAATGTACAACCTTGAAATGTATATTTATTCTTTTGCTTGTTTGTTTTACATGTATATTAATATTTAAGCATTACTGGGGCCCCTATTTATAAGCACTGCTTCTCTTGGGGTTCCCACCATCAAGTTTAATTGTTTTCTGCTTTGTTTTTGTTTGCTTTGTATATAGTTATGTATCTTTGTGTATGTTTTTTATTGTATACTCCTAAATTGATGGTGAATAAAACTGAACTGAACTGAACTGAACTGAACTGAACTTTTTTTTTTATTCACGATGATGGAAATGAAATCAAATTAAAAGCACAAAGGAGGTTGTAATGGCAAGTAAGAAAAGCATCTCAACATTCCCTTTGGCGTATAAATCTGTGATTAGTCTTCGAGTTCAAGTTCAAGTTGTTTATTTCATCTCCAATAAATAATAATACTATGATACTTTTGTATACACATAATGAAGCTAAACCGGTACAACGACGTAATAAAACAGCAAAAAAAAAAAAAAAGAAAAGAAAATGAAAAGAAAACTGTGAGGTATGATGCAAATATATGTTGCAGTGGCAAATCCAGGACTTCCGTAAACAGGGGGGGGGGGGGGCAAAAAAATGTATTTGTGGTGCCCATTCCAGCTTTTTTAACTGACAAGCAAATTAAAAAAAAGGCTCTGTAAGAGGACATTGCAGTAAGTGGCCACGAAATTTTTATACTTTTATACACATAATATAATGTGTTATCTTTTGTCTCTTTCGCCTTGTCCATGCGGTGTATGCATGGCCATCATCACAATTTCACAAAAATGTTAAACTTCCCCAAATTTTCCCTTTTGATATGTCCATTTCTCATTTTTTAAAATCGTTGATTGCTGTTTGTTTACTTTAAGACCTTTGATCATTGCAATCTAATCCAGTATTTATGTGCACACTCACATTATTTTCAGTTATTCAACGTGAAACGAATACGCACACGATAACAAGAAATCATAATAATTTTTTATGCATGTTATGTCTTTAAGAGTTTACGATCGTCAGCTTTTGTTATAATTATGATTTCCGTATCATTGCGCTTAAAATTCTGTTATTGAATGCAGAAAATCATTGCTCGTGGTTTGCAAATGTGTTTTCGAACATTATGTGTCGATAATATGTTCCCTTATATGTAGATTGTCATACGTATAGTTAGATCAAGTAGTGTCAAAGAAGAAGACACAACCAGCATCTTAAAGTCGGACGATCGTCACCCCTAATGGTACGTTATTTCGTAAACTCCCGAACGACCGAAGTTTGTGCATGTAATTGCGCAATGCCAGACTCGGTGCTATAGCCATAAACGTGTGGGACAATGCTGCCACTGAGACACGTGTGTGTGTGTGTGTGTGTGTGTACGCATCATACACAAACATTGTGACCGCGAGCTGCGGTGATTGGAGGAGAGAGCCCAGAAGACGCGTGGCTCTTTTGGCCTCTTTTCATGCGCATGCGCACTGAGAGTGTGCGTCCATTCGGAAGCTCTCGTGGCTCGGTCAGCCATTTTGGGTCAGAAGATTTCTAGTCTTAAGTGTTGTTCGCTGACCCAATGAGCCAGCGCTAGTCTCATATGGTGTCACTACATTTGATACTGAATGGGGGAGGCAGCATGTTGCGATCGTCTACGTGCCGCACAAACCACTCGCCGCGATTGTAAGGTTTTAAGAGTAGCCCTGAACTGCATCTCTGAAAGATCAGATAGCGCGGACGACAAAAAACCACCAGTTCTGGCTCCGAAAATGTTGAGGAGGAAATGAAATCCGTGAACATCACTTGAAAAGTACCCTCCCCCCCCCCCCCCGAAAAAAAAAATGCAAAAAATGGACAAGAATACAGGAAATTCGCTGCTATCCTACATACCAGGAAGTGTAATAAGCAGTAAGTACGTAAGCAAGATAATTAGATGGTAATTTTTGCGGATCGGAGTATCCTAACAAGAGCGACAACCATTATAGACATCAATCGAGGACAACAGGGGGTCTTTGTGGTAGTGTCTGCTTGAAGATCATAAAATAGACCGACAAATCTAAGTTAGCCAAAGGAAAAGAAATGGACAATGAAGACAGCGGAGAAAATAGGGGAAATAGAAGTGAAAGATCCAAGAAAGATTCGAGCTTATCACTTTTCGGATTTTTTCAGTGAATCCAAGTTCCAATGAAAGATCCTTGGCAAGCTGGACCCTTGTCCGATGGGTAGCCAAACCAAACACCGTGATTCTCATCCATTTTTCACGGCATAGAAAAGCCGTGCCACGTCGGGAGTGTGAATTTCAGCCCCCGCAACCGAGATCAAGTCATTGATCATAAAATGGTTTAGGCTGCATGCCACACCACGAGTTTACGGGGTTCAGCTTCTACCTCACTCTTTCGAATAGTGAAGGGAATAAGTATTTGTAAGATAGTGGAATATATCAAAGGAATATGTTTCCAGGAGCGAACAGAGCGCAAGTGCATGAGATAAGGATACAGAAAGAAAGATGGAGAAGAAGGGGAATGAAGAATACATTTATAGAGAAGAGGAAGTATGGAAAGAGGAGCGTATTAATGCTTTCATTAGAGATTGTTTTCGTCATTTGACTGTGTGTGTGTGTGTGGGGGGGGGGGCGTGTATTAAGATTCGAGCTCTTTACTCTTCGGATTTTTTTTTTCAGTAAACTATAAATTATTTTGCTCCCCACTCTCTCTCTTTTCCCTCTGCCTCATCTGTCCCTCTCCTATCCCTCCTTCATTTTCTCTTTCTCCATATTGTAGGATTGATTTTGAAGGATTCGATTGCAAATCGGGTCGAACGCCTTTCTCAAACATTTATACATGTAGTAAGTCCTTGATCAAACAGAGCAAAATAAAACCATTCAACTGATATTTTTTCACTCGTTACAGAATAAAGATTGATATTCTCGAAGTTATGATGAGAAATATTCCATATTTTGTTACAATTTTCTCTGTTTTGCGAAGCAAGTTTAAGTTTCAAATATCGCAAATTGAAAAGATTTGAGGTGACTCGTTTCGCCATCAAATTCTTCATTTTCCTCCCACGTGTACACTTACAATGACTCTCCATTCACGCCTGTCTTCCATCTGTTCATCAGAAGTTTTCTTCATTAATTTTTCACTGACAATGTGTTATGTCAGTCTTTATCATGTCTAGTATTGCGTTTAATGCTCATTAAGTGTGTGTCTGACTGTGTGTGAGTTCGTTTGTTCTCTTTTTGTTCTATCACTATTCACCAGCAAGAAAAAAGCCACATGAGACCGTCGCATAATGAATGGCAAAGAACACTCGATTTATTTTACAAGACACCTCTATAGATATCAAACGACGCACATTTAGGGGAACAAAGTAATTTACAGCAAAAGATAAAGTATATGCTAAACGAATTGCTGTGAACATGGAGAAAATGAGGTGAAAAAGCTGCTAGAGTAAACATAAATTAGGACACAATGTCATAACTACTTGTTCAATTTCTCTTCCCAATTTCTTTCCTCTTTTTTCAAGGGTGTAAGTAAAATTACTCATCTGATTGTCTTGAGCTAAGTAGTCAAAATAAGATATTAAATCAATTGCAGCATCTCGCGAGATCCTACAATGAACGATTTCTTTTTTTTTTTCTTGTTTTGGTTTTATTTTGGGACTGTTTATGTCAGATTTTTGACAGAGAAAACTACAGCCAGAGCAAGACACCATACTTAGGCCTAACTATCCAAAGGTCGGAAAATGCCGCAGTCTATTCCAAATGTGACAGAAAGGTTATATTAACAATAATTATCGATTACTCCTTACATGGAAGGATGTAACAAATACGTAAATCTCTTTTATACGAGGTCTGACTTTAGTACAATCACATGCGACCACACAGGCAGCTTACACAGATCAGACCGTTACAAAGAGCAAATAGGAGCGAGACTAGGTCGTGCGCTCGCGCGAAAACACGACCCAGAACATGGACAAACAGAATGGTGACATAAAGAAAACATCATTTCTTCCAATATCAAGAGAACCTTCAGAGTAACTTCCTGAGTATGGAATATATCTTCGCCGTTACGTCACAAACAGGGCCGCTTTGAACGATGTACCCGTGACTGAAACTGGATCCTCTTACTATGGAAATTTGGCGAGTGACTGATAACGTCATATGTGGAACCCGTTGACTTAGCTCGTGCGTTACGTGCGTTCAAGTTGAGTTTGCCTATTGCGTTCTGTCATGCTTTTCAGCGAAATTGCCAAACACCATGCAGAGCAGGCTCATGGAAGCGTTTTTGAAGAAGGATAACTACAACAGGGAATCGTTATCTCTTACTTCGAGCAAAGGGTATTTCTTTATTCTTTATCATTTTCTCTTTTCATTGTGATTAAGATATCATTATTTTTTTAAGGGCGCTGGATAGGAAGGTATACAGTCATAGAAAATATTCGTGAGGGCTTTCGTCAAGGTATAGACCTAATTGAATCTACATTTATTACTGATGCCATCTGACGTCATATGCGTCCCCTCACTGGTTGGAGAGAGCTTCAGGTGTATGTGAGTTATGTTTATTGCTTAACCAAGTAAAATAATAATAAATAAATAAAGAAATAAATAAAAAAAACTACAATCAGCTACCGCTTTTTTTTTCAGGCAGGCTATGAAATGATAACATATACATGTAGCACAGATAATACAAAATCATTAGACAAATCATGTAATGAAAGGGAATAAAACTTAAATCATTTGAAATTCTCAATATAAACGAAACCACAATAACAACAACATGGCGAGTGAGAGACTAATTACGGTCAAGGCGAAATAAGGATTGAATGGATTTAAAAAGAAAGGTGTGAGAAATGGGGTTTGAGAATGATCTATTTGAAGTTTTGGAGCTTATTTCTGTAGGCAATTAATTATATTGAGTAATTTTGATGATAAATGTAGAGTGTTATCTCAAAAAAAAATGTTCGTATCCTAGGTAAGCTCATGTTATTATGCTTGCGGAAATCATAATTACGATATCTCTTCTCGATACATTCACTTAAGCTTTATGATGAAAAGTTGTTGAGAAGTTTGAACATGAGAATTTTTTAAACAATGAATTAGGCAATTCGCTTTCAATGTCTTACGTAACGTTTGGCCAGAGAGGTTTCAAGGTGATAACGTTTGCGACATCCTGCCAACTATTTTTACTCTGATTTGGCGAAAAAACGGTGTTCTTCTTTACGTTGCTAGCTGTTGTGCCTTTTTGCTCCATTCACAGAGTCACTACTAGGACCACTGAGGACATTGTAACAACGCCCTCAAAATGAATATGATTAGCACTGAAGAGATAGGGTACACGTGGGGGAAGGGGTAGAGATTATTATGTACAGAATGATGATTGATGACCAAAAGATGACAAAGTTCAAACAGTTGCTCCGCCTGCAATGATTGATGGCTTAATTACCCATGGCCGCCCGCAAATCATCCGTTTATTTGTCACCACAGATGTGACACAATTTCGTCTATGAGAATCAGAGATGGGGATCTGATTGCCCGGGCAAACAATGCATAATGAAGCAAAATTTCTTGCTTATTTCCAATTTTGTGAAAATTCGCTGACAGTGATTGATTCACTTTCTAAGCTAGTCATCTCTATTTTATTTTCAGTAACTCCTCTTTAGCAGTTCCTGTCCACGTGAGGCCTTTCCTTCTCTTGTACTTTCTATGTAGATGAATATTATCATTAGTACATCCAACATCAAATCCTTGACAGTACAAATTTACGCTGTACGGTTTTAGAATGAGCAGGTAGGAGGGCCCTGGGACTACTAAAGAGGACATAAATCGTGTTTTTATCAGGAGATGAGGCATAAAATGATTTTTTTTCTGTGTCATTATATGCAACTTATACCGACAGGAAAAAGGGAGGTAGACTTTGTTGCAACAGCGAACTCCGCTCGTGTGGAACAGCTCTTCGGGCGAGATTTTGTTCTTAATATGGCTGCTGTTGACATGAAGAATATAATCTCGCATGATATCAAACGTCCTAAACTCTTAAACTTGTATCATAGAAAAATACCTTGCTGTTAATTATCAAAGAACTATGACAACTTAAACGGGATACATATCGACCTAAAGGCAGACAGGCAATCATGTTCTACATCTTCTGAATAAAAGGGACTTTACAGATCGACAGATACTAATATCTTTTCAATTAGCGTTGAAGATTATGTCAGAGGACTGACATTATTCTTAAAGAGATGGTACATCAGTAGGCCTATTGGTGGAGATGAAGATTGAGGTTTTCACTTTTTGCGAGATTCTAAGAAACAACTTATGAAATCTTACAGAGCATACCATTCTAAGAGGCATTCGAAGTTTATTCGATTAATCCAATCAATTCTTGATATTCAAAAACAAAGTAAAACAAAGCGATCCTAATTAATGGTCGGTCCCACCTTTTATTAGCATGACTTTGTTTTGGATATCTTAGCCATTTCAAAACCAGTTTTCATTAAAATAAACGTTTGATTTGTTTTGGAATTACTTACTCTTATATATTTCATTAGCGGATTCTCATTATCTCACCAAAAAAAGTATGAAACCGATTGAAGCCAGGTCTCAACCAAATTTATACTATACCTCTAATTGCTCTTAAAAATACTACTTCGTCATCTTAAATACGTACAGCCCATAAACTTGAGCCCTCTGTGAGGTCTAAGGTGATTTGTTCCATAGTTTTGAATTATTTGCAACACAACAGTCAGTGTAGGAATACAATGATATATCTTTTGTGAGAGGGCGGGATTAAAGTATGCGGATTTTTTTTCTAACATTAAATAAAAAAAAATCGACATGTTCTTAACACGGTCATACTTGGCACCGTGTTTACCTATGCTCTGTGACAGCACGCTACATTTCAGATACAGAAGAGAGGGAGAGAGAGAGAGAGAGAGCTGGAAATAAAGAAGGAGAAACAAAACGATATTTAAGGCCAATGGTTTTACTACTAAATAGCATTGGTTTTTGGCATCATACACTGAAAAAATCTTCGACGCGACAACAAATTTCCAATGATAATTACTATTCTATACAATAATATTATGTCTTATTTGAGGCAAATATTGTACGTCCACATGTACTTTGGTAGATGAACCGAGAACCCTTTCCCCTCCCCTGTTAATCATTGTAGCTTATAGGATCACGAAATACAGGAAAAGTAGTCCTTGAAAATGTACACAGGCGTGCATAAAGGTCGGGAATACATTTTATGTGTTTCTGTATGGATTAGCATCTGAAAGACTCTTCTTTCTTTGTGTGCCGAACACGAGTCATTACTGAACCGGAAGAGAATAAAAAGGTTAAGAAGAAGTTAAATTAAAGACATTTTGCCCTATTCAGGCGTTGTCGTTGTCTCGAATTGCTTGAAATTTCGCCCCTATTTCAGAAGCAGTTGCTGGAAAATGGCTGATGTGATGCTGCCCTCATAGTGACGTCAGTATGATCTGGAAGATAAATGAAAGGGTACATTCAGTTGAGTTGTGTGGTTGGGACTCTCTTGCTGACACTCACGGACATTGTTATGTGATGATATAAAACTCGACTAGTATGATTGTGGCATAGAGAATAAAGCTTTTGACTGACGGAACGGGAGATCCCGACTTGGAATCTTGCCTTATGCTTTTGTCTATTTGGAAGATGTTACCCTATACAATATCCTTCGTCATCTTGTTGTAAACTTGGTTCCTGACAATATTTGGGCAACAATATTGACAGAACCCTGTCTGACAGGACTCCCAGCAGTGAAGAGGCTGCCTACGTTGGTAGGATTACATCATCACATAGGATTCTATTTTATGCCTTTCGACCACGATGCGATGTTCAAAGCCTTGTGCAAGAAGTCATACAATCAGTCCTGTTATATAAATTCATGGCGGGTCTTTTATTATGAACCACGGCAAAGTGACAAAGATATTTTTTACGTTAACCTTTTCATGAATGAGAGAGACAGAGAGAGCTACGATTTAGATGAGCAAAATCATACACGATAACCTTTGTCCGTTTGTGGTGTTCAGCAAAACATCTGCCAAGTTTCATGAATACATCACGCAGCACGTACGTGTTGACAATAACGTGCTACCTCTTATAGAATGTGGGTTTTCGGACACTACCGCATCCAGGTTTTGACAAGACAGTGACTAATGTTTCTAACTTATGTTTCCTTCTTGCTCTGTGTAAAGTCGTGTTTTCATTTCATTTTCTGTGAAAACGCCTATCTTGGAAGCCCGAACCAACGTTACCCGCTATATCAATTTGTGTCCCCTCTCCAGCACTTAGGACGGATCCTCTAACGTGATGATGAATTGAAGCAAAAGGTGTAAAATCAAGAGGACACCCAACTTGTATGTCGTTTCAAAGTTTGCACTGATTTTCTTTTCCAGGTACATTTCGTATGTTATTCAACTTTCTTCCACAAACTCAGTGTCGTAAACTTTTTATTTTGCTCACTTTTCAGTCGTCATGCTGATCTCGTGTCTCTTGAGCTAGTTTCCTTTATTGATAAGATGTTGACAGCATGATGCGTTCGAAATGTCATCATGTCCTAATGTATTCATAAATAAGTTAATTTTGCATGATAAAAAAGTCCTCGCGATAATGGTCTTGATTGCGGAAAGGAAAATAGTAATAACATACATAGATATCAATAGTAACAAGTGAAACGGTTATATTGACAATGATGAAAGCATATAGGCCTAAATATATCAACCATCGGTTAATGAATTGATTCAATTAGAAAGATAAACCTAAACAAATATAAGATTATGTTCTCGTTAAACGCTATCCAACCTTTTGAAAATTTCCACAAGGTTCTGGGGAGGCCAAATATGTATACGGATATTGAAGTGGAAAAAAAGTTCCACATTATTCTGCGATTATGTGACCACTTGAACATACCTCTTCAATTTGGCGTTGAACATCGGGCGGTAACTGTTCAAAGAGGCTATCAAGGACACACGTCGGTCGCTTGACTGTGGATACTGAATTATGAACTGGCGCCCTCACAGGTTCGTCGTCTATTTCGCTATCGGGTGCTTCAAAGAAGCTACTTCTTTTCCGCGTTGCCTGAAGAAAACAGAAAGTGAGCTGAATGAATACACATAATGTATTTAAAAAGAGTGACATCATTCTAGATTGGCATAACCACAACATGCAATTGAGAATACGATGGACTGAAAAACAACCTACAATACAATTTTCGAGCTGGTGCTACATATTCACTGAAAATTTCGTTTTCCGTATTCCCACAAGATCAGAAAGTCAGATCAGAGGCTTAACTCTAGCAGAAATATGTACTCAAGAAATCCTATGGAAACGAAATGTACTATCATGATGGAAACACATGATACGTGCACAAACACACACACACACATATACATATACATATACATGTACATATACATATACATATACATATACATACATACATATACATATACATATACATATACATACATATACATACATATACATATACATATACATATACATATACATATACATATACATACATAAATACACGTGCATATTCACACACATATACACATACACATACATACATACATACATACATACATACATACATAAATGATGGCTGTTTGTAAGTACTTACGATTCCAAAATAACACGCTTCACAAGCAGGCACCCATGTCTTGCATAATCGACAGTCTCCACAACCTGTGGTGACGAGGAAATTGATATTGAATTTATTCCTTAATGGCATCAAAGGTCAAACTTTATAAAACAGAGGAAGACTAATTGTTCATCATTACTTGAATGTTATGAGTTCGTTGTAGCACACTTTGAACATGGCGGCACAATATCGGGAAGATGTAAAAGTTTATCATTGCTTATCCATACTCTACTTGGTTCACGAAAGAAAGTTTTCCTCTTGATATCTGTCGAATTTACTGTCAAATGTTGTGAGCAGTAAAGAATTGTCATTGAAATCAACGACAAATGTCCCCGAAGGTGAAACTGAAATTTACGAAAAAAACAAAACAAAATCTATGACATAAATATTTATGTAATGTCATTTACAATATTTTGCTCCAGATGATGCACATTGGAAAATAAACATGCATGCACATGCACAATGTTCTACATAGGCAGCAAATGATTGTGTCACTACTATTAATAATCTTGGCAGCTACCATGTGCTTTTATTTTCTCAATTTTCTCTTCCATGTGTTTCATTGACGACATCACTTTTCATTTCATTACACTTGGTAGCATACTGTAGTGTGACAATTCAGGGACAATAGTTTCTAAATTTGTCCGGCTATTGACACCGATTCGATTTCGTCTCGGTGTCAGCGCAGGACGAAATAAGAGAGTCAACAACCACTTCGCTCTTCTCAGTCAATGAAAGGAATCCGTCAAATATTAGAATTCGTCCGCGCCCCAGTGTGTAATTACATCAGTATTCCCTTTGTTTGATTCACAAAGAGAACAGATAGCAGAGCAACCGTCTCCACCGTGTAGTATGACGTAGCGGATGTTTCTTCCGCACTCGTAAGGTATCTCACGGAAAGAATAGAGCTTAAAATAGACTGAGTAAACATTTATCTTTCCAGCGAGATTGGGAAGATCAAAATACCTTGCTAAGCAATTATGATCCTTCGCAAATTTCTTAATGTTGACTCTCTACCATACCTTCATATGAATAGATATATATTTACGTACATACATGCATTCATACTAACAAACATACATACATACATACATGTAGGCCCATCAGAGAAAATAGATGTACAGAAAGTTAAGCTATTTAAGGTATCTCATTGTAACGACATAATTGACTGAGACTAAAATGATTAATTCGAATAATATCATTTCTTGAGCGTGACAAACGATATTAATTCTGACATTCTTCTACTGCCAATTCAATTCAATTCAATTCATTTATTTTCATTATTTTTTTTCAAGCAAAACATAATACAGAATAAATCAGGAATTATAACATAGGCATACATTCAACTGTGTAAAGGATAAACAGTAGTTAACAAATGAAGGTATACATGCATACCGGCAAAATACAAAGTTCTGTTTAGAGAAAAAAAAACATGTTTGTATCCTGTGAACAACTCAACGGATTCTTATGTGTTGGCTCAGTGAGTAGAGCGGCTGCCCTCACAATCGGAAGGTCGTGGGTTCAAACCCCGGCCGCGTCATACCAAAAGACGTTAAAAGATGGGAGTTGCTGCTACCTTGTTTGCCGTTCAACAGTTGAAAAGGTTAGAGCAACGTCGATCTGGCGCTGCTCAGTGGCTGCCGGGCCCACGATCAATTGGGCAAAAAGAATTTCCATTCTCGGACAATAAAATTTGGAGTTTATATCCAAAACAATTATTATTATTATTATTATTATTATGAAAATACTTGTTTACAAGTATTAGTCAAGGCAAATATGGGGACGTACAATATGTTTAAACAATTTAAAGTAACTTCAAAGTTATTGAAAGAGAGAGAAAGAGAGAAAGAAATGAAGTTATTAACTTTAATAAGCGCTGTTCTCCCGAATTCACGCTCGCCTTTCAACAGAGCACCGGTACTTTTGTATAGCAATCATTACATTTCTTCATAAGGCTTCGATCTGTCCTCAGAAGCAATTAGATTCAGAAGTCTAAGCGATCCATCAATCAAGAAAATATACATACAAACGTAATGTAAAAATCAGTAGTACACTGTTTGCATTAATAGGAAATCACACACAAAGGCTTTGCCTAAACTATTTGCTGGCTTATCTATAAAAAAAATACTATTTATTCATTATCATCATTTATGTTATTGGACAAAAGAAGTGTGCTTTCTTTCATATAAAAGGATTGTTGACGTAGAGGTAAATTTCTATCAAAGTCGGTATTTAAAAAAGAAAAAAAAAAGGCTTGTTGTTTCGAAGCTTCGTTGATATAAAAACGAAATAAGGCCCGCTAATACGCACCATTTCTTTTTTCGGATTAACGAACCTGATTTCATTTTCACTCTTTCGAACTTCGGACTAACGAACCTTATTTCTTTTGCAGATTAACGAACCTTCGTAATAAAGAACCAATGTCACTAGAACATCACACATATACTTAGGGGCGGGGGGATGACAGTGTTCGAAAAAACATCCTTAAATTCCAAAGATACAATATACATTTTCTGCTTGGTTAACCTACATGTACTGTCAAGTGCAAGTGCAAAGTAAGCGAAATTGTACTTGGAGGTATCCTAACAGCTGCCTAACGTGTTGATTCATGTTCGTTTTTAATGTTTTTTTAAACAAATTTATTTATTTAAAACAATTCGAATTGAATATTTACTGAATGGTGACCATGAAAACATGAGGAGAAAAAACTTCTCTTCTTAGCTTTTTCGGCTGATAACCTCTAAAAATCTAACGTCTTTTACATGTGGGTTGCGTGTGTGCATGTGTGTGCCGATTTAGCCTGATTTGAAAAGCTGAGCACACCGGTGGGAAAAGTTATTAGCTGGTGTTTATTTTACACCGTTCGCATATCTCCCATTTTTGCTGGTAACGTTCACACCTCTGCCCCGTAATTGAAATTCAATATGACGCTACCGCTACCACGACCCGCTTACAGGCTAAAAATAAAAGACCATAAGCTAATTTAGGTTTACGGAAACACGTGCTTTTGCTGTTATGCTACAGAGGATTACCCAAAATCAATCATCTCATTCTCCCTGGCTCTTTCTTTCCTGAAAAAAAATTCTCTGATGTAACACCATAGAACTCGCTACAATCTTAAAATGTAATGAGAACGTCATATCACTCCTGTCTTATATGTGAAGTCATATCTGTTTGTATGATTTAAGTTGATATTTTTTATGATTTTCTAACAAGGTAATTTCATCAAATGTCAATATTCTTTATGTTTGACTGTGGCATTATATAAAAAAGAAATCATTTTAAGCTACGATGTAAGTTTTTGCATTTCTATTATGTAAACAGGGCTCTCTAGAAGAGCATGACCTGTGCACGCAGATTTTGCAGAGACTTCCCTGGTTGGTGCAATAAAACTGAAATAAGTAATGACTGATTGATTGATGACTAGACGATTAGATAAATAAATCATCGGGAAGTGAAGACTGTAAGAAGGAAGGCAACATGAGCTTTAAAGAATAAAATGTCTGTCCAGCAGTTCGGAATGGTCACTAATAGCTCCTTCTTCCTGTTTGATTTGGTACTTAACTATTATTATCTGCCTTATTCGCGTAGTTGTGACGATAGCAGAGGCTGCGGTGCCACTGAAGCAAACAAAAACCAAGACAGCAGTAGAGGATGAAGGTAGTGCGGTGTGGTGACTTGTTTAATGCACTGCATCATGTTTACTTCTCGCTCCACAATTACTTCAACTATTTTACGCAAAGCCAGCTGAATATTGACAAAATGATTTTCCAGTATTAAATATAGATACATTTTCCCGATTTCCCCCTTTTCCTTTCTCTCGATTTGTTAAATCTAAAAGAGCTCAGTTTGCCCATTAGTTTTCCCTGAGCATGCGTGTGTCTATTTCTCGTATGCATATCATGTGTCTCCATGTCAGTGAACATTGTGAAGGCACTGTTATCATTGAACGCCTCTTACCAACAGCCTTTAATACTGCTTACAAACACTGCCATCAATAATTAGGGTGAAGCTTTTTTATCTGTTTCAACATTATCACGTCACTGCACTGAAAAAAAGATAGAGGAATTATATGCCATGATGACTTCTCTAGTTCTGTAACTCTCATTTTAATAATTATCGATAATGACAAAATATCTATACCCTAGGGTATTTTTGTTTTTGTACGTGCATTCTTGTAATGATGCAGGGGGCACCATTTAATGTATGTAAGCCCAAATGTCATCAACTTGATAAGCTGAAATAAATGTTTGCCCTCGCCTCTCAAGAGCTTCAAAGAAACAAAATTATGACGACAGACTTTCCAATTCACATAACCACAACACGGTCAAAAATGTGTAGTACGAACTCCACGAGAATGTGATGCCACATCCTTAGTCGAACATCATTTGGGGTTTTTATTTTTTTTTTTGGTTTTTTTTTTGGTGTGTGTGTGTGTGTGTGTGTGTGTGTGTGTGTGTGTGTGTGTGTGTGATTAAAGAGAATTTAATATCATGTGTGCTTTATCACATAATCAATTACAGGAAGGGTGTTCTATCGATTAACCCATTTTGATTCTGTAAGAGGACAGTTTTTCAAGACAATGAAATTATCACAATCGCTTGCATTGAAAATTAAACGTTACAAATCAACCACTACAATTTTCTTTCTACATGGTAGTAAGATTTATCTAGCCCGACGGTATGACAAGACGTTCGTGATTTATTAATTTAAAATTGTTTCGTGTTCGAACGAAAAACGACATTTAATGCAAAGCCGTACTTCGCAGTCCACTTACTTACTTTCTGCCAGCCTGTCTTAATTCATTAGTGCAAGGTTGCACAATGTGAAATCGCCCTATTTGACGTGGCGGCGCATTCGAGAAAATGTTTGACGTCATTAGCAACGGGTCATGGTAAGGAGACAAGAATTGATTGAAATGGAGTTTGAGAAATATCGCTGTTATTCTTATGCCGTCTTTTCGCTGAGCTAACCATGTGTGAGGCTTAATACATGATTATTAACGTCATGCATGGCTTTCGGTGAATCGAATTGATATTTCTTCCTGCTCGACATTATTCCCATCGACTTGTAACTTTAATCAACAAACAAAAAAACGTAATGATTAATCAATATGATACCGTGCCATCGCAACAAGCATTGTACCCCCACGGCCTGTTTGGATGTTCATAGGACATTTATTGTAGCATATCCGTATAACTGCTCAATAGGCTTACAATCTAAAGCTTTGGCGAGTAGAAACTGTAGATAGCATCACACTGGAGTGACAAAATAAGGCTCTTATAGCAGATAGCGATGGATGACAAGGGTCGATGAGGCTTAAGGCTTCTTTGACGTGTTATCCATCCAAGTAAGAGAGAAAGAGAGGGGCTGGGGATGATGCTTTTAGCGTCTTCAGATATATTATCTACTTTATCCATCTTTTGGGGTCCAAGGAAACCTAAACAACAAGCAAATGTGACGAGGTTCCCTTTTCCTAAATCTTTTTCTCCCGTTTCCTTCCTTTTGGTACAACATGCTCTCAAAACTCTTGTGGAGGAGTTATATTTGGATTTGGGTTGACGTTACACTTTTGTCTGGATAAACACAAAATGAATCAAGTCGAGACAAATTGGGCAGGATTTGACACGAGTTATTATTGTCCATAGCATCTCTCTATTGGCTACCTCTAAACAAAAACATAAAAGTAACAAATTGGAAGAAAATATAAACAAGAGCCTATATTATCGTTATTGTCAGCCGGCAGAATCGGTTTCGGAAACTTAACTCGTCTATACCAAACAAGGTATCTTATGATGCTTTAAAATGCATGAAGATACCAATCATAATGGCCTTCACTCCCTTGACACCTTCAAACAGTCAATACCAATGATCCTTCTGATTGCCATTTCAGAAAGTCGGCCATCAAATTACAAGAATTCGTATCATTTTTTGGTACCGATTTTCTCCCCATTTCCTCTGTCTCTCCTTCTCTTCCAGTTCTTCTCTATCTGTCCATGTATTTTTTTGTCTGTCTTTCTCTCCATTTTCTGTGTATGTCCCGATGTGGGACTATAAAGGAGCATCAGATTGCTAAATCCATATATAACCTAAATGACCAAGCAGCTTTAGCACGCTTTGGGACAGAATGTCGGCAGTTTCGTAGGATGTGTCGAGGAGGTAGGCCTACATGCAGGTGAATTTCAGGCGATCTCCAAATTCGTAAGCAGCAATTAGAAAAAAAAAAATCGAATTTTGAAGAGCAGTACACAAGCAATCAAATCATGTCACGTTACATGCAGCACATTCTGGTTAGAAATTAAAAAGAAATATATAAAAACACACACCCCGTTCTGGTTCTGTTTTCATCTCTTACAGAACTCTATCTCTTTCAGATACGAGCTGTCAACGCACATGAATACATCAGTACGTATGTATTCAATTTAATTCAATTCAATTTCATTTTACATCTTTTTAAAAAATTTACATACAGATATATGCATTAAAAGCAAGACACGGAAGGACATACAAGCAATTACGAAGCACGAATAGTACCAACGACTGTTACTGTATAGGTAAACAGTAAAGACAGTAAAAATGCAGCGGATTTGAGAGAATGACAAAAATCCTTGGCCTATCTGAGGTCAAACCCTTATGGCCTGCATCTTACAAATTCACATCATAAAAATTGTGTAACTTGGTTTATGACAAAATGCATGGACTTGTTGACATACAGAACAAGGAGAAAAAATAAAATAAACCATGACAACACGAAAGCGTTGACATGGCAAGAATAAAAAATGAAAGAAACCGGTGTACTGACAAAAAATTTATCGAAGTTTAACTTTCAATATATGGCGTATATGTATGTATGTATGTATATCCCAAATTAACAAATCAACAACAACAAAAAAGAAATCATAATTCGGTGAAATTAAATAGTATAATTGTGAAAGTACATCCTCCGAGGTTTTTTTTTCCTTTTAAATTCGGATAGAAATCAGTCAGCTTTCGATTGGATAGGTTATTCAACATACGGCCTTGACAAGACAAACTGTTTCTCAAAACATCATATTTAGGCAAGTAGTATACTAACTGATGTTTTATGAATACTTTAGTCCTGGCCACTATGAAGGGTTCAATTATTATTGCTAATTTCATTTTAGATAGATGGCGTAGCCTTTGAAATCCGTTCTGAAGTCTTCAGTTTTACGAACACAATTACTTATTACGGGATGACAATGAGCTATGAATAATAGCAATGAAAAAAAAAAGAAATCTGTTCTCAAGTTAAATTACGCGGTTGATGCTTTTTTTCCTCACTTTCTTTTCATAAAAGACGCAGCAGCAACAACAACAACAACAAAGACTACTGCTGAGAATTCTGGTCGGTCTGGATGTACAACACAAAATCTAATCATTGATGTGACATGAATCGGTTGCAAGTAATCCCAAGTCATGATGAGCAAGAGAGTAAACATCCGGTTTTTATCTTTTACATATAAAGTAGATTTTATGCTTTATAATACTTTACGATTTTATAACGTCAACGACAACACCGGAAACAAGGTTAGTCAGTTTTGATCTATAGGTAAAGTCCTTGGAAAAAAACAACCAAGTACGAACAGAGGAAAAGTATTGCCTGTTAGAATCTAGCTACAGTTGGTTGAGCATCAGTCACCATTAGCTGATGAATTTTGGAGTTAATTAATTGCCATTTTTAGTCCGTATTATTCACAGATCGCCAAAATTCCATTCAAAAACCTTGGCATACGGAGAGTCGCATATTTTTCAGGATAGGTTTAAGCGTTTAATTCCAGTTGCCCCTCCTCTTTTCTTGGGGGGGGGGGGTTAAAACAGATAAATCAATAGAATCACTGACTGTGAAGAGATAGAGTAGCATCTCATGAAATGAATGTTTTACTGATTTCGAATAGCGCTGAAACACTTCCTCAATTCGTGGAAGAACACAATTGGAGAAAAGCCTTTGTAAACTTCAAAATATCATTAAACAAACTGGCTCTTATTTTGAATGTCATATCGTATATATCGTTCATATTTTACCCTCCAAACGAGAGAGAGAGGGGGGGGGGGAGAAAGGGGGATTTGGAAAAAAAAAACAGAGAAAAAGTTTCACTTGATTGAGAATGCTGCAATTCTATCGACTCTTGAAGCCTACTGAGGCGATCAACCCGGAATTTCAATGAGAAATGTTCGATAGTACCATGCCAACAGTCGATCGGTTGACCAACCAACCTGCTCAATCAGGGCTGGCTGCTCGTAAGCAATGATGGATACAATCATAATTGCACGCACTTTCTGCCTCTCTCTCAACCGACTGCGTGATAGCTTATTTTCTCTTTTAAAGCTTGATATACTTTCTCCGATTTGCTCATACCTACACAAACATTCCTATCCCTGATCCCTTGAATTTGGGTTTTTCACCATTTTATTTTCTCCGGCTGTATGAAGCAACGTTTAATCGTGCCACTTTATATCTTTTTTTTCTCCTTCATCATCCAACAACCTTTCCAATACATTCGCTCACACACACACACACACACACACACACACACACACACACACCCTCTGTCTCACTTTCTTTCTCTCGCTTCTTCTTCTTCTTCTTCTTCTCTTTCTTCCTCTCCTTTCTTCATCTTGTCGTCTGTCCATTGAGTTACAGCGCATAATTTTTATAACCTCATTCAATTCTTTCTTTGAGGCACAAAAGATACAAGTTGCATGTAAAAATACATAAAGTTGAAGCAAAGGCCAAGAAAACGAGCCGCATTTCTACGTTGTTTGTGTTAGAGAGACTTAATCATCAATCCGCTCAACTGGCGTCAAAGAGTTCCGAATTCAGAAGAGTTCAGAATTGTTTTAATAATACTGGAAAATCTCACTATTCCTCGATCTTTTCATACAAATATACGATATAGGCGGGCAAACACACACACACACACACACACACACACACACACAGTCTCTTTCTCTCTCTATCTATCGATCTATCTATCTATCTATCTATCTCCTCGTATTACATACTGTCATAACACAAAAATTGTTCTTCAGAATTGTATGAAATGCTTATTCTGGCATTTCCCGTGCATTTTTCAATGATAATTTTTGTCAATATATCAGTATTTTACTATTGTTGCATTTGAAAGATAGAGGAGCCATTTACATTAGATTTTTGTTTGATACGAAACCAGAAGGAACATTCCTTGTGGCTCTCTAGCTTTTGAAAATACATTCATAATAATGGTGCAGTATTTTAAGGAATGTCTCAGGTATAAATGATTACGGGGTAATATGGATAAATGCAAAGACAACATAAATGGAATTAGCTGAATTTATTTGACTGTAAACATTAGTAGAGTTTTGGAGGACTCGGAGAGATTTCTTCCCTTTATGCCCACAGTCTGGGAGTATGTTGATAGAACTGTGATTAAAATGATGAAGATAAACTAATATTCAAAACTTCAATGAAATAATCAATATATTGATATTAGAAATAACAATAATTATAGAAGTAGTAGTAGGAGCAAAATTGTCTCACTTCTTCGTTCATTCGAACGCTGTTCTCTTAAAGGGCCTTGGAGATAGAATTGCAAGGCACTCATGTTTTCACATTTAAGTTCATAGTTGTAATAATACTATGTGGGATTTATAAGGCGCCAATTCTATCTAATGATTAAATGCTCTAGGCGCAACTTGTGCAAGATACGAATTACATACATAAAAGAAGGAGGCACGATTATAAGTTACAGAGTCAAGCGTTTTATCCGGTGTGAGACGTCTATACGGCAAATACTAGTATAATATATTAATCCATACCCCTGATGTGTATTGTTGTAATGAAACTAGCCGAAACCTCGTGACCTGATTTAGCTTTTCCCGATTGAGTCTTGCTGAGCCTACTTTTAGGTGCCTTGTAAAGCATGTCTGTTCCCCTGCCATGGTGTATTACGTATTGGATTTCACCGAGCCGGCAGCCTCAAGTGTATACGCGGATCAACCTGACCGGTAAGCTGGTTTAGCATACTCTTCAAATCTCTGCAATTCACGTGATAATTGCTCACCGTTACATGACACGACCGTGATCTGGATCTTTTGTGGCATTCTTTTGCCGACTACAATCAGATGATGTTTGTATCAAAACATATGTTTGTGTATGTCTGTGCATGTAGGCTACGCTCAGAAAGAGAAGGGAAAATGTACTGCGTATAGCTATACTCATCGTTTGATTGTGCTTTATATTTCACAATATTACCGAACCTATAACTTTTGTTCAATTTATGTTTAAGCAATAAATTGTTTACTTGTACATTATAGAAAGAGCAAAAAGGATGGCTATACACATGACAATGATATTCGTTTCTGCACGTATTTCTGTGCGTTTGTGCGAGAAGCGGTATAAGAAGAAGATTTATGTCAAGAATCAATAGGAAACAAAACCATCCAACTGAAAACAGACAGAGTGAACGGGGTAATGGAGCAGTCGCAGAAGAAGAGTTTTAAGGAGGAGGAGGAGAAATGTCCTTCTTTATTTTAAAAGTCAGAGCTCTGAATTTGTACTTTCCGGTTGCATATCAGTAAAACATCAGGCAGTGTGCAATTAATTCTTCGTCCGATTTTGTCGTAACTCTTCTTGGACGTTCATTCCACTGTTAAAAACATCCCATGCCGTCGAGGGATATTACCTGGTGTCGTTGTTAATCATTGTCGGTCATTACTTCTCTCATATTTAAGGAAAGAAAAATCTTAAATCAAAGTTTCTGTCAGTTTCTGGCACGTAGAAGTCCAATCTCGTGGACATTCCAATACAAAAAAGGCCCCAATTCATCTGTTTCTTTTTGATGGACTCGTACAGAGCTCAAATTGAAAGCAATTAATCAATCAACATCAAAGTGTACAGAGAAAAACAAGAACAGTATTGCCGAATAATTTCATCTTCAGGACAACACAATGCGATGCAAAAGGCACCTCATATTAAGGTAACTTGCATTTGTGGATTCAAGTCAAAGAGAAATTTATGTATATATATTTGGGAGACCCTGTACTAAAAACTATGTGTCAATATACTGTTTGTCATAAATGATTTGTACACGATCATATCTGATGTAACGGAATTAAGCGGAAATAAATCAAATCAAATCAAATCAAATATTCATATATTCATGAACATGTGTAAATTTGCATTCATAAGTTATACATAATAATCATGTCGTATATTAAAATATAGTGCAGCAATACAAGAGAAAGAGAGAAAGAGAGAAAGATGGAAGGAGAGAAAGCAGGGAGTAGGCAGAAAAAGAGTGTGAGAAAGAAGAGACTATTCAGGTGAAATGAAACCGCAGTGAAAGCTAGAGTGTTAATGAAAGTAACGATCAATTCTTAGCAGCTGCGTCCATCTGTTTGACGCCTTAGCGACAAGCGTAACTGTTGATTTAAAGAAATCCCCACCCACCATTCCGTCATCAAAGAGACATAATTCTGCAAAAATTGGATGTTATTGCATAAGAAAAAAAACAAGATGCTATGTTAAGCAAGGACTTCACATACAATTTGAATTGATATGACATTGATAGGTAATGCTAAGTGCTAATCACTTAAGTTTATGTGCATGCATCCTTCCCATCCTATCCCTTCCTAAGGACGTTTTCTCTGCTGCTGCCCAATGAATCAGCTCCCCTATGTAGAGTATCTGAGAATCACTCACCTCTGGTAGTTTTCCAAAAGTCCTTGAAGACTTCTGTCTTCAGTTATTGATTGATTAATCATTTATAAGTATGGTGTAACTTCTCACTTTAAATTTCACCTTTAATGAAAGTTTGTTTTGATTTTGTGAAGCGTTGTGATACATGTTCGCACGTTGTTAAAGTGCTGGAATACCAATATTTTATGATATTGTGTATAAGCATGTATGTATATATACGTCATACATACCAGGGCTCGATACTATAGCTTTTTTGTCAAAAACCTTTACATCTAAACGTTTGGTGAACCGATATCAATTCTTAGTGGTCCCAGACCTCCGGTAATGTCGAGCCCTGTTAACACATACGTGTTTGTGTGTGTTTGTTTGTTTGTTTGTGTGTGTGTGTGTGTGTGTGTGTCTGCCTATCTGTCTGTCTGTCTGTTTATGTGTATCTGGTGTGTGTGTGTGTGTGTTGTTTTTTTAAGACGGTGCTTTAGCAGCACAAGTCTTGTGTGTGTGTATAATGAGGCAGATATGGATTGGCTTGATTAGGTTAATCAAGATAGCTTTTTCTGAGAGTTATGCAGAATTTCATGTCATTTCTCTTATATAAACATGGTATGATTTGAAAAAAAAAACAGAATATATTGTACTGTGGTAGGGAAAAAATGATTTAGCAGCACAAGAGAAAAGAATGCAGCTGCTTATTCATTTTTGTTTGTTTATATTAATTTCGTTATTAACGTGGACCTGATATCGAATGAAATTCAAATGAAGAATATCATTTAAAAAATGTGTGTGTGCCTGTGTGGTGCATGTATGTGCCTCCTCTGGGCATTCGTGTCGCCCTATGCATGGTTTCAAACTTTCCTATAAACCCAAGACGCATTATATCAGTTCAATAATCTCAGCAGCAGAAACGTTTGTGACTTTCTCTCCTCCTCATTTTGTTTGTTTGTTTGTTGAATGGAATTCGCTGCGAGTAATTCGATATGTTCCTCCGTGACAGAATCTTTCTTCCAAGTTGTATTTTTTTTTCCATAGCCATGATATCAAAACACCTACGCGCATCAACAGAGCATGGCGACAACATGGCTGCACAAGAGGATTTCCCTTGCCAAACTATCAGCACACAGTAACATCGCCTCGGTGCATGATGGGAACAAAGGCCGGGTATTGGGTGGTAGGCAGAGTCTTCTCCGGGGAGTCTTTGCCAATTTGAAGGTCATTTCGAGCCGTATTAATCTCCTCTCCAGACGAGCACGAAGCATCGACTGCAACAATCAGCGCATTAGATGAGAAAAGATGGAAGGCAACTTAATGGAAGGCGTTGAGAAATGCTGCGCTAAATTTGGACGTTCTGTTGTCGTACGCGAATGTAGCAGCAGAGATAGAAAAGAAAACAAAAATGATAGTAGGGTAATGTAGTTATACCAAGAGTACTGTCGTAAATATCGGCGAGGTTCTTGGGAATTCTATATTGACATTCAACTGCCCATACGCACATTTGATCAAAAATTTTCGAGATCTGACTTACTTTGATTCGCAGTGTTATTTATCAAAAGGCCTTTTCAGAAACGTAGACACATTTTAAATCCCCCGACTGCCTTCCACTTAGAAGCTACGCCTTAACCAACAATAAACCCGTCAACTCTTAAAGTTCGAGTTGACGGCGGTAATACGAGTAATGGCAGAAGATTCGTTGCGATCGGACGAGAAATCACGAAGTCGTAGAATTTTAGAATATCTCTTGTCTAGACTGCCAACTAATAACTCTGCAGTGCTGACTTTTAACACCGTGGGTTGTATTTGCCTCAATATCAACGGAAAGTAATATTTTGTAACTTTTGTGTGTGTGTATATATGTGTGCTTCTGAGACGATGACCTCATTCTATTTGTACATTCGGTTGCAGCCAAACTACTTTTACTGAAAATAAAATGCAAAAATACAACGCTACATCAATTTCCAAAACATGTCCATCATTCTGTTTAGCTGATTTAAAGCTATCTATCTAGGTCAACCCGAGAATGAGGAAGAATTAGAACTGAAAAAGCGCGGATGGTTTTTTGATTGACACCTAAGAGAAGTCAGCTTATTTTGAAACGGAAGCAGAGGAGCTGTTGTATCACTATTACTATCTTTTTTTTTCCTCTTTCTTTTTCGAACGAAATTGCGGGTCGGGGGAAGAAGATAGATAGAAAGAATCGAAGAAGATAGAAAGATAGATAGATAATAGATAGATAAGACAGACAAGAGAGAGAGAGAGAGAGAGAGAGAGAGAGGCATGAACGATAAACGAATTCATTAATATGTACGTGTTTTTTTTCATATATTAGAATTGCCGCGAATAGATACAGATGTGGCGATCGGACATAGAATTCATAGAATATGTATTCATAACCTGGCACATACTTGACATATTAAAGGCTGATGACCATGGTTGTCTGTAGTTCAATATAGTTCATTCTACCGTAACTATGTATGTTGGGATCATTGGGCATTGGGAGAATCTCACTAGGGAGGAACACGGAGGAAAAATCAGTGGGCTTTGTTGTTGTTTTGATCGTTTAAAAGCATTTCCATACCAAGATTGAAAGCAGTCACGTTTCAATCAAGAAAAGTGGCAAAATACACGGACATTGTACAAAAAACAAAAACAGAAGAAATATTAAAAAGTGTAAAGTTTGAATTATAGTACAGGTTTTCGTTAGCACAGTATAGTTGTTATGTGGAAAGGTGTAGAAATTTGTGGGTTTTTTTTTTCTTCTTCTTCTTCGATTTATAGCTCGGGGAATCGTTGTATATTATGTCTCTCTAAGCCTGTGTGGCTTGTGAGTCTGGAAACATTTGTTGCTATTGAAGCTAAGCTAAAATTGTTTTTTGTTCCTGATTTGAAAGCAGCTACTGTCATCTAGGTTCTTAGCCAAAATGGTAGTAGAAGTAATAATAATAATAATAATAATAATAATAATAATAATAATAATAATAATAATGATAATAATAACAATGATAATAAAATCAGCAATATATTCCCATATTTTGCGTATGTGCTTCACATGAGATGGGTTTAAATGGATTTTGCCCGATTTGTTTGTCCTTTTCATGCACTCGACTCAAACAGTGCAGTAAAGCGTCTATTCTTTGTGGAATTTTAGCCTTTCAGCGTCTATTCGAGTTGTTCCCTAACCTAAGAATTTAATTATTTTAGCATGCCTTCAAAGCATCAACTTTCATCAACTGCATCTTTCAACAATGGGTAATTCATGGAATTATCGCTATCACAACAGGTTGCTCCCTGTGTAATTATATATAGAGAGTTATTGAATTCGCATTCACTTCATTGGCATTGTAAAAGAGAAAAAAATCAAGTAAAACACCAAGTGCTTACAAAGCGATGGAAGTTTTGATTGCTTCTAAAATAATTACTATCAATGATTGAAATCTCCTTGCTGAAATACAGCGCTTCATCTCCGACACGGCTCAGTAGAAAAGCTCCCCATATTTCCAGTATATACAAGAATGAAACACAACTGAGAGAGTTTTGTTTAATGGCGGGCGGAATCACTCACTATGTAAAAACGTCAAAAGTAAAACCAGCATCCACAGCTGTAATGATTTTCTGTAAACACACTGAAGCTCATGCATTTTTATTTTACACATATTCTCACACACACACACACACACACACACACACACACACACACACATATATATATATATATATATATATATATATATATATCAAAATATGAAACTTCTGCGTCGGTGTGTAGTAAATAGAATCAAGTGTAAAAACAGTCGTATTAACACCGCAGGAGCCCAAAAATTGGACTGACGTTTCGGTCAAAGAACCTTTGATAAAGGTCTTTGACCGAATCGTCAGTCCAATTTTTTGACTCCTGCGGTGTTTATACGACTGTTTTTACACTTGATTATATATATATGATATATAATATACACTCAACCAAAAAAGTAAGTTCCCCCTAGTATTTTTTGGATATATCTCAAAAGTATTTTACCGATTTTCATGATTCAAACAGGAATGGATAGGGCATGTTATCACTCATAACATGAATGGCATATCATTGCCACCAGATATCATTATTGGTGTGAAAAAATGCATTCTATGTCAAAATGCATCGAAAAAAAAAGTTGCACTTCATTGATTTGCATTGTCACCCTTGGTCGGCCACTTCTTGGCAGATCTTTGACCTCTTCAGTTTCCTGAAACTTTTCTTTAAGTTTCCTTATGGCATTGGGCGAAACCCCTAGTCTCCTGACCACCTCCTTAACCGGAACCCCAGCTTTAAGGAAAGCTGTAGCTCTCCCTCTTTCAAAAATTTGCAGACGCGGCATGATGCAAAATGACCATAAGCACATTAATGCGATCAACCCAAATTGGAATTAAAAAGCACATGGCTTCGAACACCATTTTCATGTTGAAAAGGCCTATTGTTTAGAAAGTGTGCGTAACATCTGTTTAATAGCTAAGCACATTGTATCTGAAGAAATCCCTGAGAATTACACAACAATTTGAAGGTTATTTGCTAACTTGCTTAGGAAATGTACATAATATGCTTCATCATGTGTATATAACCTTCAGTGCAACTTTTTTCCCCATGCATTTTGACATAAAATGCATTTTTTTTATACCAATAATGATATCTGGAGGCAATGATATGCCATTCATGTTATGAGTAATAGAATTCCCTATCCATTCCCGTTCGAATTATGAAAATCAGTAAAACATTTTTGAGATATATCAAAAAATGGTAGGGGAACTTACTTTTTTGGTTGAGTGTATATTGTGTGTGTATGTGTGCGTAAATATGTAAGTGTATATTATGTGTTTGATATTTGTACTCAAAATAGAATTGCTGCACGTTATTCATGACGCCACTGTAAATTCGTCGTGGTTGTCACGCACTTAACAAGTGATATCCTTAAAGGACAAGTTCACCTTCATAAACATAAGGATTGAGAGAATGCAACAATATTAGTAGAACACATCAGTGAAAGTTTGAGGAAAATTGGACAATCGATGCAAAAGTTATGAATTTTTCAAATTTTTGTGTTGGAACCGCTGGATGAGGAGACTACTACAGCTTGTGAGTCATATGCGTACAACAGTATAAAGAAAATGTAAAGAAAATTCAACATATTTTCACTTTTTTCGCATAATAAAAGAGCACTTGACTTGCCACTTTCTAAAGGCAGGGGGAATAATATTACCCATAATATCTGTCGGTAACGAGTCTGGGGAATGTGTACTTTTTTCAAAAGATGAAATTTTGTGAAATTCTCTTTATATTTTCCTTATATTGTTGTACGCATGTGACATCTAAGTTATTCACACACTGCAATAGTCTTCTCATCCAGTGGTTACTGCACAAAAACTTCAAAAATTCATAACTTTTGAACGGATTGTCCGATTTTCCTCAAACATTCAATGATGTGTTCTACTAATATTGCTACATTCTCTCAATCCTTATGTTTATGAAGGTGAACTTGTCCTTTAAAAGACAAAAGGGGCAGAAGAGATGTTCACTTGCAAAAAGTTACAGTTTGAAGAATGTATACGCAGAATTCGAATCTCACAAGATGCAAATTAAGGTCAGGATTAAGTAGTGGTTTGTTGGTATTAATTGGGCCTACGTCAGCAAGCACGATAGATAAGGTAGTCATTCAGAAGTGTGTTCGGAAATTTAAATTGTAGTAGGGAGGCTGCTATAATTGTTCTCAGATGTAGAGACTACGTCGATTTTCAGTAGTATCCTGACAATATTTCTAAAGTTAGAATAAAAGTATGCAGTTTGTGGGTAGTCTAGACCTATACATAGACATATTAGATTGAAGTTACCCCGTTCGTCATCTCTGCCGGTTAAGGGACTGTTGTGACGTCTTAGGCTTCATTTCCCATTTCTTATGATATGTGAAGATAAGAGATACCAGCTTTTATAATATGTGTTACAGGGAAAAAAAAGAACATGAAACTGAAACTCTAATATTACTCGTGGGAAACTGGTCCAGAGACATGATTAAGGCCTATGTGCTACGTCAGTCAGTTCCGCAATGACGCTTCCCCTTGGTTTTTTGTCACTTTCTGATCCGAGGGTAATTCATGACGTCACGGGCGAGGCGAAACTTCTCCCGAGGAGCATCTAAAATACGTATGGGATACAAAAAGGCTCGCGGTGACATTGACAGGGTGTAGTCAGTCACAGTTGGCTCGAATCTGACCTTAAAAGTGTACATTAGTTGCGAAAGGTAATTGAATTGTGCTCGACGTAAAGACATTACGTTGATGGTTGCTGGCTTTGGACGGAACATACAGAATAAAGTATTTGAAATTATCTGGGGAGTGGGAGATTGAAACCCTCCTAAAAGTATACCACTTCCTACAAAAACTTTCTTTAGAGAATCTTTATCTGGTAGTACATGTTTAGCTAGGTTTCATGAAAATGCCATCTGGCATTGTGGAGAGTCCTGGACAATAAAAACAATAATCTGTCCTTTCATGCAACTTTTTTCATCAGTCAAGTAGATTTGTAGATGCAATGTGATTTTTTTTTTCGCAGCCATTTTTGAAGCATCAATGCACAGCCTAACATTTGCGGTTTATGAACCCGGTGCGGACCCAGCAAATTGTCACTTCTCAGTCTTGTGACAATAACAGTTTATTTTATTGACTGCACCAAAAGAAATCATTTCATTATCTTGTGTCGCTTGAATACCTTGTTCCCAGAAATTATTTTCCTATAAAATGTGAAAACAGAACACTCGCGAAAATGCTGCACATGGAAGAATGCCTGAAGTGAGTCTCTCTCATGCGCTCACCTATTCAACGTAGTTGCTAACTCGTAGAGACTTCACAAACCAACATGATAGGACCTACTGTGTTTCAACGGTCACTCCCTTTTTCCCTAAAAGACTCAACAATGAATCATAAATGACGTCAACAACGACTTGTTGTATTGTATGAAAGAATCCATTTAATGGAGTGGAAAAATTGTACATGTGTGCTGAACAAGATGAGTCATAAACATTTTTTAATGAATTTGTCGTCAGTCCAGTAATGCCCACACGAAAGAGCAGAAAAGGATAATTCCATGTTCTATTTGCCAAACGGATTTGCACAACATATCGTCTCAGTATCCGTATACTTGTTCGGAAGTGAGGGGAGTGAAAATCAAATAAAACGATAATGGAAAAATACTGGGATAGGGCCGTAAACCATTATGTACATTCAGAAAAGAACATCAACATCTATGTTGAAACGTTAGTATGATGAACTACCGGCTAGTTTTTGTTTACCTACTGGTGAGTGATAAATCGATGGATATCCTGTCTCAGTCGAAGTGAAAAATCCCTACACAGTACGAGGAATAGCATAACTAATGTTGCTTCCGCCTTGTATCTTTGCAACAACGGATTTCTACTTTCGTATATAAAGAGCTATATTAAACTGCCTGCATTTGTATTATATCTATGCTGACCCTAAAAGTTTATCAAATATTCTAGTTTGGACACGGCAGCCTGTTTCATATTACTAATCAGATAGAGTATTCGAGTATACCACTTTACTAAATGTAAATCATTGAATAGATACTACACTGTGAAATGTAATCATAACTCGGGGCTCACAAAGTGGAATGAGTGAGCGGATATATACAGCCCTTACAATTCGATATCATCTCTTAATGTTTCTTTAAACAACATCATCAAACAATAATTTCGCCTTACCTTTTCCGAATATAATTTACTCATTATTATCATGCTAGACCCATAGAATTACGGAACCAGCATCTTGGCAGGAATGAAACAACGCCATCATACTGTAAAACTTTATTGTGATTGTCCTAAAACTTTGCACCCAAAGTGACCAATCACAGCAGAGCTTTTGGATAATACGACTAATTATGATGATAAGAAATAGGCTCTATATTGTCAGGAAATACGTACGAAAGATATGATAGATATGATTAAGCCGAAACACTTCATATTATCATTGCCTTTAGAGCTGAATTTTCTTTCATAAATGGCAGACAAAATCCATATTGAAGAGATGACGACACATACCGTAGGTTATGAAATGAAACGTTTTCTTACCTGTAAAAGCCCAAATTATAGACCTGACCTTACTGGAGCGAGTTTGGTATACGCTGTGGTATTACTAGTACCCAAATATCAGTTTCATTTTATCTCAAGGTCAAACTAAAAAAAAATACAAGACAATTCAGGGCGTATAGCGTGTATTTAACCGAGCTAGTTGTTCCGAATAAATATTGCCGTCAAGGTGCGTACTTCCATGACCATTCTGAGAATTTTCCCCTGCCATGACAAAATTAAATGTGATTTTAAAAAATCGACAAACAGCTTCTATTGTTATGAAAATGCAAATGATTAAGCCACTAATGCATAATGTTCTCATATCTAATTTTTTTTTTTGAACAGTTTGACTAAAGCTGCTTGACAAAAGAGACAGACTGACTGGCCAACCTAATATGTCAGGATAATCAAATAAAGAGAGGTGTTTTGTCAGGCCTGGTGACTGCCTTAGCTACTAATTTGATAAGGTTTCAATAGCGTAACATGTTAAACATGTGCAAGAAATGAAGTGTGGTGAAGAGATGCCTAGAGTAAAATTCCAAACACTCTGCCATCTTCTCCGCGGTGTAATTTCAAGTGTTTCGTACAACTGCACTTATAGAAGCTGATGTGAAAAGCTATGGTGCAATAGCCCTTGATTCACCACAATGTTATTTCGATCCGAAACAATCGTCGTCCTCCTCAAACGAGGAAGACTGATAATCGCTAAAAAAAACCAACTACAACACTTTAAATCAAGGAAATAAAAAAGTTTCACCGAGTGTGTGTTGGTCACTCTGTGTTTTTGTGTGCCTGCAAGTGGTATGTTCTCTCTCTCTCTCTCTCTCGATTGAAATTGCATTTAGTCTAGCAAATGGTGTCTTCTATTAATTTTGCAGACTCGCGTTGCTTACGAAGTCATTGCGACGATAATGTGTACTTTCGTATCTTTGAAATATTAGTGAGATCGACAAACCGGGATAAATTGAAGAAAAGTGATATCATGTGTCAAATCTCAAGAAGAATGAGAAACCTGACTATGTTGTTCAAATATCTCTTAAAGTGACTGAATATGAAGTCCTTTGAGCCAATGTTTAACGCGAAGCAAGTCTCAGAGAATATTGGTCGCCAACTCCATTCTCTAGCCGCTTTCAATGAATAGGAGACCAAACTACGAGACAACAAGACCCAACATTAGTTATATCATTACGGAAGTAGGGACAAAAGACGTGACATGTTTGAAGATCATCCAAACAAGCTGCGGCACCGGAGAACACGTGATTGAAAAAAAAAGAGAGAAGTTGGAAGCTAATAATATCCGCTGCAGCTCCAATCCGCCTCCGTCCAATTCATAATTCCAGGCTGTGACAATATGTGTCGTAATAATCATGTCACGTCAAAGTTGGAAAGATTGATTCGTCCGATATATTGGAACGACAAAGGGAGATGGTCAACAGAACGAACGGACATGCCCGACAAGCCATGCTTCCGTCTACATGGCGCGTATTATACCCGTCTAGCTGTGTCATCGTAGCGCTGGCTTAATTGGTTGTTATTTCCAATTTGCCGTAATGGCAAATGTAAACACGGCGCTCCTCTCTGTCTCTGGTGTCGCCTTTAACTCTCCCAGGACAGCATTGGAGTAAAAGCTCATCAATACAACACGTAGTGGGCCTGCTATTGTGGACGAAAGGGTTAAAGAAAAGCCCACCAGGTTGTCCCAGCACAGATCAACGAACAACGCTATTAACAGCCGGCGACTGTGGATAACTGAATTGTAAAGGATTTCTTTCAATATACGTCATTCATAAGGACGACGCAGACGAATTTCACTAGATTTACAAAGATGTATCAAGGGACGGTATGATAGAAAAAGAGATAAAATAAAATTGTCGTTATTTTTCTAAAGTAACACAACGCATCTCTATTATACGCCTCTGTTACTACTTTTATGAGACGCGAGTTGAAAATTATCATAACTTCACAAAAAGAGAAACAGGCATAAAGACGAATATTGCTTTAATCACGTTAACTGTTGTTCAGCTTCAAATATGAAGTATGAGTAGGAGTAGAAAATAAAGTGAGAAACTAGATAATTTGATAAGGACTGATATAACTAGTACTGCATTTCTTTGTCTTTAATGTTGACTTCGTCGCACCGAGTTTGACTGTCGACCTAACCCATTTGTATTTCAGTAATTCTATACTTACTTGCAAAGAAAAGACCTATATTTAGACGACTTAATAATGTACGGCAAATAAGTGGTGAGCTAACTAGCACAAATTGATAATGATTCAAATATTAAAGTATTCAAACAATCAAACCTTCGGCACCGTCTTTTTATCCCTCCGAGGACCAATATTAAGATTTCCACAAGCTGTTTGCTACCATGTGGCCTCGACAACAAAAGCTTACAGTATTCAATTTCTAAGGAATGTCTAAGGAATCGCACCCTTTTTAACGGAGGCGTAGGTATTCCACGAGGCTCGTCTGTCATGCAGTGACTTCGTTTTGCAACAACAGGCCTAAAATGACATTGCCAATGTCAGTAACATCCCTCTGGAATTACGCCTTTTATTAAGTTGTCCTTTTCCTCTTTTGTTTTGTTTTTCGGGTTTTTTTTTAGTAGAATTTGTAGGAATGTTGTACACGTAATTGTCCCCAGCGGGTAGACGAGAAAGCATCGAAGCATCAATTATGAAAACGATGAGAAAAAGCAATCTATTTCTGGTGTGAAAGGGTATCCATGGGGTTAGCTGCCAGGTATGATGTTTTATCAAACTGTAAATGCCACACTACGTTCTTGGAGCAATAAGAAACACAACGTGCAGTAGAAAACGTGCAGCGGATTATAAGGGTGGAACACATACAATCATGTTAAAGCGATGCATGGAAAACTTTTAAGGAACAAGTAGAGAAAACGAGTGTATCAATATTTCTCTATTTATATCTAGTCACCCTGTCCACTGTACGCTCAAAAAAAACCTTCCGCACACCCACAAACACGCACACATACACGCACATATATATATTCCTACATAACAGTCATATAGATACATACACAAACATATCATATATTATATATATATGTATATATAATATATATATATATACATGTATATATATGTATATATATATATATATATATATATATATATATACATGTATATATATGTATGTAATGTGTGTGTGCGTAGGTGCAGACCTATAATACTTGAGTGTGCAGTGGACAGGATGATGTATATAATATATATATAGATATATCGAATAAGAATAGCCATCGCATTGTTTTGATGAGATTCGCCACAACGTGAACCTTACCCATATCGATTCCTTTCTGGCGCCAATTTCCCGGGACACGCCACAACACCCACCCGAGCCCCAAGACCCTAACCCCAACCGCTAGCTCGCACCCCAGCAGCGTCCCGCCCTCTCGAGCACCAAGTGTGCTCGTATGGCGCAGGCACGAGGGGCTGTCGTGAAATTTAAGCAAATCGGACAAATCACTAGCACTTCAAAATGCTCAAGAGAAGTAGAGTGCCTCCGTGTGATGCGGATATATATCTCCTTAGAACCTCAAGATTTGTGATAACTCACATTAGCGTTGTAATAGTCTTAGAACTAATTTGGGCAGATGGCGTAGAGCGGCAAAGTGCCTAACGCTACAGCTAACTTGCAGCTGGTGAGAGCGCTACTCACAATTCTCTTGTGGTTTTGTTACAGGTGGTAGATGAAAGCGTAGCACGATCATCATCACACAGTACCTCGTGATCATGGATTGCGATAAACGTTGACTCTCAAAAGTGACACCTTATTATTGGCTGAAATTACAATGAAATGCCTCTCGTACTAATTATCAAACATTAAAAGGAAGCCGCTAAGGACCGAAATTCATCAGTAAATAAAACAGATATTGAGATGCACAATGTTGTTTCATATTTGTTAGTCTGAAATAGAAACTTTCATTTTGGCCCTGAGTTCAGGTTTTAATTGGTTGCAAGTCATTCTAAGTTTTTTGTTTGTTGTTGTTGTTTTTTTTTCTTTTTGGTTTTTAAGAGATTTTTATGATATCAGTTGGAAAGGTGATTGAAATCGATTTTTCTTAGTTTTTTTCAAAAAAGTGTTGTTTCCTTGTTCTACGAGCTTTAATAAGTTATACAGATTGTTTCACTTTCAGCATATTTTGGGGAAAAGATCATTTTATTCAATCTTTATCATCTGCAAGGTGGACCTTAAGTACTTTTTTATGCAAATTTATGCAGGAACGGGAATGCTTTTAGGAAAGGAGCACACATGCTTAATCAAATAATCAAATAATGATTGAAATAATGATTGAAATGATTCTCTAAAGAGACTTTGGGAAAGCTGCTCAGAAAGTAAGAACAATCATTAGGTTGTTTACTTCGTCCCGAAGAAATCCTTTAGCTGTCTACCAAAGATATGAACGTAGTGTAAAAATAACTAAAGTGACTATGCACGATTTGATTTGTGTGTATGCTTGTCAGCATATGTTTTTGTGCTTGTTCGTATTGCACTGGTGTGGAGGTAGTGTAACTGTATTATACTTGTGTGTGTGTGTGTGTGTGTGTGTGTGTGTGTGTGTGTGTGGGTGTTTTATCAATGTAATGTTCTGACTTGAAACTCATTTAGGATGAATTAAACTTTGTCCAGCAGATTATTCAATATTTCCTACCGTTCTAGAGTCAATGTGACTCAATTAAGTTCAGTGCCACGAGAGACAAGCGTGACCTTATACCGAGAGCAATTGTGAGATCACCTCCGTACTTTTACCATCTCGACTTGATTTCTCCTCAGTGTTCTCCCATATTAAGGCTTCATCGCTCAGTGACTTTTTTCCCCCGTCGGCTTTAAATTTCCCAGGGCTGATCCTTGAAGATTCGCAGTAATTGTCCACAAATCTCTCTTGGCAGTCGCATTTAATTGCGATTTGAGATTATTATAAGGATAACGAGTTATTTCTTCTAGCTTCAATTATTTGATTGATGGCTACGGGAGGAGAAATTATAACCTTGCAAATGAGTCTCCTTGCTGCTTTGCGACCAACAAAAATGATGAAGATTTCAGTTACCATTGATTTCGTTCAGTAATTAACACTATGTGCACGCATCTCGACAAGAGAAGAATCATTATCTGCAATTTTGTTAATCTGCCCCTTCATTTTACTTGCTCTTTCTCTATTTCATTCTTTCTTGCTTGGATCCGCAATATGAAAGGTTGAAATTTGGAGATCACCATCTCTCAAATTACTGTGTTGGCTTCCGTCATGCAATGAGAATCTTATTTCATTATGACAAACTCACCATGCGGCAAATTCAAACATCTCATGGCAGCAACTTTACTGATTGTTATCACGGTTCAATAACTAATATTTGACATTCGTTGACAACGTTTGTTGGCTTTTTTGTTGTTGTTGTATGATTGAAGGAAACATACACGTCTTCTGAATCGATGGGTTTTTGTTCACCCTATCAACAATCGTCAAACTGTTCCTGACATCCCAAATGATATAAAGGTAATTCACATATCCAGTTTACTCATTTTTTTTTTTACTGAGAATGAGGTCACGTGCCGTGACCTACAATGGCGTGTTGACTGTTTAAAGACTATTTACTGTCTACAATAGTAACCGATTTCTACTTTATTGAAGCAAAAATAAAAAAGAGAAGATATTGTTAACGATCCTTTCTAGGTTCATGACGACCTGCAAAAGCTATGACTACTTTACGATGGCACAAAATAGAATGAGACATATAAATGAACAGAAACTAGATTGTACAAATATTAACTGTTGCCAGCAGAGATAAGTTAAAAGAATGAAGAGAAAGAATATGATACTCACTTCTGATATTACATCCCGCATGGACGCAACTAAAACAAACGGCGGCCAAGAGAACAATTATAGTCCAGGTCAAATTCCTCATCCCATCTCCACCCATGGTGGTCGCCGACCTCAGAGTAAAAAAAAAAAGTTGGAGAGGGATGGCGGTCACGCTAGCTCCGACTTCGAATCACGACTACCAGGCTACCAAACGTAGTGGCCAACTTAGTAAATCTGGACACACCTCAAACCTACAGGGCACACGCAGGCAAGAGAACAAGCAAACAGCGATCTGAGTCTAACGAAACGTTTAATCACGTGTGAGTTAGGTGCAGAGCTTATCACTGGTATTAAAAGTGTCCAGACGTTTATATAGTCGCGAATAATGAATATGTGTATATATTATGGAGACGCGGACAATTCTGCCCGCAACGTCTGTATGGCCAAATCTCCCTCCTCATCCACATGCCTCTGGTTGATCAAAGGCTGTCACGTACGATTTTGGCGCGATTTGGGTCTCTTTTTTTTTTCCTACCAGCGTGTTCAGGTGGAAACTTGCATGACGTGGTTTATTCACGAATGAGGAGAAGTTGCTATTGTGTTTGTTTACTCGCTAACGGTCTCTCCCTTTCTGTGTACGTGTGTGTGTGTGTGTATGTGTGTGTGCGCGTGTGTGTCTGTTTTCGTCCTCTCAGGCACGCCTGCAGTATCTGCATCCCTCGTCTCTTTTCTTCCTCTCCCAGTTCCTGCCTTTTAGCTCCCCCTCACCCTAACTTCTCTCTCCCTTACACTCTCTCTTCTCTCTCCCTCTCTCACACACTCTCTCTTTATATCTTTCTCTCTATCTATCTCTCTCTCCTTTTCTTTCTCCCATTCTCTATCTGTTTATTGCTGGCGCTTTTCTCATTTTTGCTTTGTTCCTCTCGTGGTGCCGTCCTCCTCCGCTTCCTTTGAGTGGTTTCGCTACGCTGCCTACGGGATGTGTACATTGTTGATATTAGCTGGCTATGGCGATACATACCGTGCCTTGTACGCCTGGGTTACACCTTTTTACCAGCTTTCGGCACGTAATCAATCAGGTAGATGGGGGTACGGTTTGGTGGTGGTGGTGGTGGGGGGGGGGGGGGGGGGGGGTTAAGGAGTGTGTCTATGTCGAGAAGGGAAGAGAGCTATGAAGAGGACAATCATACGACAGCCCCTCCGTGCGCGTGATTTGGACTTCGTTAACGCAGGTGCTAATCTATTTCTAATTCTGTCTAATTAAATTGATAGATGGGTTTGTCAATGCAAAGAAACGGATCGCGGGGAAACGGTACAATTGTGGATAGGAGCGATGGCTTGAAAGTAAAGAAAAAAGAACAGGAAAGTTCCACGAATAACAAGTGATTTCTCTGGTTACATGTTGAACGTCATGTGGATAGCACAAGCTGTCTTTTTTTTCGAGATTTATTTCTTCACCATTTATTTACATTTTTTTAATCGTATCTTTTAGCATTTCTAAATTATTCCAAACACAAATGTCTTAGATATGTAAAAAAGTGAAAAATGGAAATTTCAATGTGCATTGTTTCACCAAAAGCTACCAGTCTGCTTAATACTTTTGTTGACAATTCACTGATGATAATCATGTGGAACTGTAACCTAAAAGATAACTCTACAATTCAGCAACAATAAATCAAAATTCCAAACAGAAAAATCATTGATTGAACCATTTCTTTATTTATTTGCATTGTATATCGTCGTACATTTTCTGCTGAGAAAAGAAAACAGTATCTAAATCATTGGCCACAATCAGTAACTTTGACTTGCTATAGAATGAATTCAGAATGAATTTGTAAGTAATGTAGTAAATTTGTATTTTCTATGACAATAATCATTGTGGAGATAACAGTGATAACAATAATAACAATATAGGCACGAAAATATCGACAAGACTTAATATCATGACTGTGGGGTGGGCTCTTCTGGCTCTTACTGAAAACAAAAAGAAAAAATACTTTAGAAATATTTTATGATAATAACTCTATAATAGAAGAAGAAAAAAAGAAATTGAAGAAAATGGATGAGACAAATATGATTACTGTTTATGATAATGGCTTGAAGATTCTTACTTCGGTGTACCTATGGAAGTCTTGCTGAATGATAGCTGAATAAAGAAGTGAAGACTGGTTTGACAATGATCATGATGCAACATGTTATCTTGCTTTAATTCTTAATGCAGTTGTTCAATCTGACAAATATTATGTTCCGCGCCTTCACGCAAACATGCATCAATCGAGTGAATACGCTATTTGTCCGGCTTGCAGGTGTTTTAAAGATCATGGTAACATGGAAACGTCTCCAATCAATAATCATAGCAGAATGTTGAACTATCAATATCCTGTCTCAAGTTGTAAAGAGTGATGTGTATCTTGAAAATTAAGTCTGTGTTGATAGAGAGAGTCCGAAAGAACTCGTTGGAGGGCCCCTCAATTGCCTGCAATCCGTGTTACTTTCGCGCCCATGATTCCATAATACTGTAGGTAGGGAAAGAAATTTGTCTCCTACGCATAAAAAGCAGACACCGATGAAAGGATCTGGGATAATGTATTTTTTGTTGGTGTTGTTTTGCAAGATATTTTGACATCATTAACTTCTTTACTCGGTCTGTATCAAAACCATCCATCTTACTCAGCTATTGCTGCGGTAAAGGCGACTTTAATGTTATTCAAGACACATGTATGTTTAATCTCGTATGAGGGAATTTTTCCGTGTTCCAAAATAACTGTCTGCATCATCTATTATTTCACTAGGGAAGAAGACAGATAGTAAGAGCTTGAGTGTTTGATTCATTCAATGTTTTTCACTCCTAGCTTTTAAATGATACGATAAATGATGCGATTTATCGTCATATAGACAAGACTGTTTCAGGCTAGCAATGACGGACTATCGCATGCTACGTTGAATTTATTCTTCCACAATAATTCATTCCGTGACTTAGATATTCATTAATCCATTCATTCATTCATTCAGTCAGTAAGTCAGTCGAACATGTGCTCACTTATTTAACATTCGTGTATGTCAAACGGTAGCCGACTATCCTACTATACAGAGAATAGTTCAATCTTTTTTCCTCTAAAAATGAATCATCTGCAATAACAACTAACTTTTTGCGTTAGAAATATGGGCACATCTAAGCGTTCCAATTGTTATAGTCGGCTTCAATTTTCTATTGATGTCTCCTTATTGTTATGTTTTCCTTGAATTCCCCTTCTTTATTTTTCCTTGTGAATGATTTGAAGAAGAGTTTTAGGGAGAGAGACTTAATTTCATCTCTTGTATGGAGGATTATGATATGAAAGGTAGGAAACGATTACTCACTGTGCACACTGGTAAGGTGCTCAAAGGCAGAAATGTATATAGGTTACATTTGTTTGAACTTTCGGAAAAACGAACCTTATTTCATTTTAAATTTCATTTTAAATTTCATTTCGTTTCATTTCAAATTCAAGTTCGAATTTTACCTTGAGGCCTCGATCCATGTCAAGCAGCTGCTTATGATCGCGGTCTCCTGCTTTTTTTTGTTATTACAATGTCTATGATAGATATACACAATTCTCAAATCAATTCATTTACCCCCCCCCCCCTCCCTTTGATTTTCTTTTCTTAATTTTTGGTTATTGTAACGACATAACATGTTCTGAATGAATAATCAATCATCGCCTAGTTAATTTACTATATGTTATTTTCACCATTTCCTTCTGAACTTGTTTGTGATATTATGCTATACGTCTTATACATCAAATACTGTTATGCTCATAATGTATGTACATATTTTGAATTAATTTTGTAAGACAGTATTCGTGTAATGTTATTTTCAAAATATATGTATTCTTTTGTTATGCATGATTTGAAAAAAAAAAACCGGCAGAAATAAAACCAAACAAACAAGTTTTCGGATTGACGAACCTTCGGAATAATGTCACAAAATATTGTTTGGATTAACAAACCCTATTTCATTTTTAGATTAACGAACAACTATAGGTATATGGACTTTGTGTGTTTCAGCATAACGAACCTTATTTCCATTTTCGGATTAAAGAATCAAAAGATTAAAAGAACTGACAAGTATCACGAATAGATATGTATGCATGCGAATGAACAACGTGTAAATGTAATTGCAGTACTTGGACAGCTGAAGCTAAACACTTTGGTTGTCAAAGTATAATCCATCCCTGAATGACGATGCGACAGCAAACTTGCAATTTACTTTAATGGACGTAATCTCAACGCAGATACTATATCCTACGGAATAAGGACTTCAAGACAAGAGATCTGTATTTGAAATCATTGGCCCTTACCTATTTTTGTGTGTGACCTTTTCCTTGGCGACAACGCTGACAATATTGTTTGGCTAAGCTATCAAAGGCACTAATGTTATTATAACCGAGGTCGCATTTCCATTCATCCAGACAGCCTAGTCTTAACGCTCGCACAACAATGCTGAAAAGCCTTCAGGCACATTTGCACTTTGATACTAGTCGCCCCGATACGTTAAAACCCTCTTTGAGACATTTTTCCACCTTATGGTAACAAAATAATGATCTCGCCATTCATTGACAGCATATTGCTTTTTTTCTTTTTGTTGTTTCCATACAATCTCACTCCTTTTGACTCTTCCAACGTGGATCATCTTAATAACCTCTAATGATGATTCTACAGCTACGAAGAAGAAAAAGAAAAAGATGGCACAATGTTTTGGGTGGCCTTGGATTTTCGCTTTGCCCTAATTTCGTTTCCTCGTTTACTTTTTAAGTTTATGTTACTACTGCTCTTCTTTTAATATTGAAACACCCACATTGCACTCTTGGTAATTATCTTATTGTGATAGTGATATATGACGATCAATGCCCAGAAAAAGAAAAAAGTGGTAGTGTCACAGTTGGAATTCGGTTTAAATTGTTAAAAAGGATACCACTTTGATAAGAGTTAAGGGCTTCTAATATAGTGTATAGTCAGGCGGACGAATGATTTTTGATAGAACATTTAATATCCTCCCAATTCCTACCCTATCGTAGTCACCAGCAATCAAAGTAATCAAATCGTTCTATCAATTTCAATAAGAGTAAATTTGATTATCATTCTAAATGTAATGGTTGGGTATAAATGTGCCGATTCTTGTTTATGTACTGTTTGTTATCTCTGTATATTAATCAAAATGATATGTCTAATAAATTTTCTTCTTCATTTTCTTCTCCCTGTCGTGATCTTCGTGCATTCCGTTTTCCTGAAATCTTTGATGGTATCCCCCTTGCCTTCTCTTTGATCTATTCAATTCTGTCTGGTATTTTCTACCTTGGTGTTGTAGAAAACATTATCCAAGCTTTGCTGAATCATGATAAAGCTTTCTCACTTTTCTTCCTTGTTGAAACTACTTTGTACTTTTTTTGCCAATGTATTGTGACTACTATTATGGTCAGATTCCAACAAGTAAAGTGGATAACAAGTATATGATGAATAGATAAATAATGTACACAAGTTTTATCCTCTGTAACAAATGAAACAAACAGGAAGAAGAAGAAGGAGACGTAGACAAATATCTCGTCCTTGCTTTCAAGTCTATCCTGTGACCTTATTCGTTGTTAGCGAGATCTAATCATTCAGGTGGATTGTTACCATAGTGACGACAAGTGTGGTGTACTGTCTGTATTGAGGCCCACACGCCCAAACTACTAATCAAGATCAACGTGGTTTAATGACTACTAGCAGGTCTGTCACATTTTCGTCATGTGATAATGCACCGGGTTGACGTAGATCCGACAATGTCATCTTCATTCAAGCATAAGATCTCCTACTTTAATACCCTCTTTTCTATTTTATCTCAAGGAGTGAGGTTTTTTTTTCTTTCTCTCTCCAAGAGCTTGTTTTCTCCAAGAGACGTACATTACTTGAACAGTTGAATTCACAGTGTTTGCCGTATTATATACTTCAGCTTTCTTTGCTTATTCATTTAAACTTTTTTCTATGAGTGCCAACACCAATTAAGATTACACCAAAACTAAAAAAGAAAATGATTATAACAATAAGAGTTGAATGAAAAAGCATACCCACTGTTACTTACACACGACCTTGTCCAATATGTGCCCAAAGATCCGTAATATTGTTCAGCGAAATCATAGTCTCAGCAAAAGAAACTCAGATTAATTTCAGACTAATTACAGTAGAATGATTCCTGGTTCATATTTGTCATCGTCATCAATTTATGTCTATACATTCAAAGAAGATTTAAAAAAAACCTGACGAATTGGCTCAAATTTCCAAATAATCATCATCTACACTTTTATATGAGAAACGTTGGTCCAAGAATCCTCGCCCGACTTTACTTTGTGATTTGCTCTTTAGACGTGAAACCATAATCCCAGATGAGAAATGCAGCAATGGGTAAACAGCATGGAGATACGTGCATACACGGTCTATTTCATAATATTAATATGGTTCGTGCAGATTATACATTTCCGCCTGCTCGCATCAACGGACACAGATCTTCTGCAAGAGCAAACAAACGTTTATGTCAACTATTTAAAACTCCAGCTCTTGTGCATTCACCGGAAGTCACTGTTCTTTCCTTTTACCGCCGTATATTCGTGTTTCCAAGTTCGAAATATCATGGGAACTTAATTATTTACAAAATCATGATAGATAACGGAATGCACATTTTAAACATCGACGATAACAGTATTGTGTGTGTATGTATCTCCCTCTCTCTTTTTCTGTCTCTCTCTCTTTATATAATATATATATATATATATATATATATATATATATATATATATATGGCGGGCCCGCCACAAGACAGCCACAAGACACTCAAGTAACTCACACGTCTGCTTAGCAGATAATAAAGCTGAGGAAGACCAAGGTCGAAAGCTTCGTAACAGCCGGCTTCATGCGACATCTTTTGTCATCTACATTGTCTCGACTATATATATATATATATATATATATATATATATATATATATATATATATATATACATATATATATATATATATATATGTATATATATATCTTTGAATACATATGTATACGCATATAGATAACATAAAAGTATGTCATTAACATATATACATACGTATGTCTGACTTTCCTTTATCAATCGTCATCATTTTTGCACCCTCATTAGAGATAAAGAATGATAAATGATTACCTGAATATCTTCTCCTCTATATTTATGTTGAATTTTAAATCTCATCTATTCTTATCTGGAGGAGGGGCCCCCCCAAAAAATCACACTTTTGGAGAGAGTGTATTTGCAGATCTTACAATTCGTTTTGTAAGATCAATGAGTTGCAATATATTTTTAAAGATAACCTTTTCTGTTAGATTACTGGGCTTTAAATCCTGTGAGTAAGAGGGGTTCTACATTGATTACCATCAAAGCTTGTGTATTCAGCCCATTATAATGTGTAATCAATGATAGTCTGTAACAGCGTCTTTTAGAAACAGCTTGATCATATTACATGGCTTTTTTGTTTATTTCATACGATTGCAACCATTTTGTGATGGGGCTGAAAGGTAATTGCCATTCACTGAAGCTTATTCAACAGGTGATGTTTTCGTCCGATGTAACCACACAGTTTAAGTGCATATCGACGAAATGGTCCTCCTCGTTTAAATTCTGTGGCAAGAGTCGTGTCGCTCAGTTGAAGCCTCCGCCGGTTGCCATGTCAGAAGCTGTTCTTCTTTCTTGACATTCCCATTCTCCTGACCCAGAAAGATTTTGTTCGTGCATTTTTTTAGCTGACTATACGGTATAGTATACCAAGTAGCGTTGGGGGAAAAAAAAGACGTGTGTTTGATTCCGTTGAGAGCCACACGTGACTAAGGCAAAGGCCGCTAGTTTCGGATGTATCCACAATTTTCGACACGGACGTGATCTCGTGCGTAATTTCCCACCGAGCTTTCTGCCTATACGCCACTCTCCCTCTCTCTCTTTCAATCTGTCTACCTATCTATCCCCTCTCCTCCTCCTTCTCCTTTTTCTTCTTCTTCTTCTCTCTTTCTCTCTCTTTTTCTCTGTTTTTTTTTCTCCATCCCGACAGATCATGGTGGTGTAAACTTCTCTAGTTCTTACAGGAACGTGTTGCTAAAAGTTGGCCAGGGAATTGGAAATATAAATTGCTGAAGCATTCCTTTGTGGGGATACACATTTTAGAGGAACAGAAGATGCATTTGTTCAATCGTGCGTAAGACGAATGCACACAAAATACCAAGCCTTTTATCGGCGGATTTCAAGGTTCGTTTGTCGAGAACTGGTTCTTTCAAGTGAACGCACATAGAATTCGTGGCTACAACAGTTCGAAGCACGAGCTGATCCTAAAATTATTACTCGATGAATAATGTTGGTCTCATGTGCACAATGTCTAGAGAGTCCCATTGCGTTTTGGTATGAATTCAAGGTGAATACGAGGAGGGATAATTGTATTAGCCGCAGGGCAGGCACAACATACATGTACATCTGTATGATTCGCTCTGAGCAGTATGTGTAGCATTTCTTGTGTGTATATTGTTCTGTTCTCGAATTTCGCAAATATTTAGGATTGTTCTTGTTGTTTTTTAAGAGGGATAGGAAAATATTGTACTAACTACATCACGAAAGCAAAAGCCCCCCCCCTCTCTTTCTCATAATTCGCACTCACACACAAGAGGTAACTGTTTTCGCATTGTGTTGCAAAACTCGATTTTATTTGTCAACCTTCACACACACTGCGCGAGACAAATCATCGCGATGTTTTATCATCGCGATGTTTTACCAACAACAACGACAACAACAACAACGACAACAATAATAACAACAACAACAACAATAACAATAACAGCAACATGAAAACAACAAAATCAATTGTGACCGGAACGTGACCCTAGGCATCCGAGTGTGAGGATCTACCTTGGCAAGTGGTATTATGGGATTAAAAACACTCGTTCACGTTTCGTGCTTGCGTGAGTGTGTGTGTGTGTGTGTGTGTTTGTGTGTGTGTGTGTGTGTGTGTGTGTGTGCGCCCACACACACAAGAATCAACTGTTTTCTCATCTGGGTGCAAAACTCGAGTTTCAAAAAGCGTTAATTCAGGTGTGTGTGAACAGCACTTATCTCTTACTCTCTCTCTCTCTCTCTTTCTCTCCCAAAAGATAGCATGTTTCATAACGTTTACGACATTACTTGTAGAACACACTGCCATGACAAATATTTGTTACCTTATCATTGCTATTCTATATAAGAAAGGGTCTATGTTTATTACTCCATTAAGTGATATTTTGTCAGTTATCATCATACAATATATCAATTACGATGTTGCTGACTTTATGAACTTTAATTTGTCTGTGATACGTAGTTTCCAAGAAACTTTAAAATATATTTCATATTTTAGAATTCCTGGATGAACTGCATCTTACTATACTATCTGTCTACTTATCTGTCAGTCTATCTATCAATGTATATATACATACATTATGTAAATATATATATATATATATATATATATGCGTGTGTGTGTGTGTGTGTGTGTGTGTGTATGTATATACATGTAGATATATATATATATATTATACAACTATGATATGTACTGTATCATAGAAAGAAATATTCACTTTTGCTTTCATACATACACATTAAAAAGACTCGGTCCAGTGGCGGATCCAGGCGGGGGCGCACCGGGCGCTAGTCCCCTTTTTAATTTTTGTTAAAACAAAAGAAATAAAAAGAAAAAATGGGGAGGGGGTGCGTCCCCCCTTTTTTTGTGTGTGTTTTTTTTTTTTTTTTTGTTCTTGTTTGTAAAGGCTCCCCCTCTTTACGGAATTCCTGGATCCGCCCCTGCGGTCTATCACACACACACACTGGAAGAAGGTTCGGGAAAGAGAGACTTTTAATTGACATGATTATACAGAGTATCATTGAATCATTTTGCTTTATTGAGAAAACATGTTTCATGTTTTCTACAGAAGGTAGAATCCATGCAGTTCCTGTGCCACTACTTTCCCCATCAGTGTGAAATAGGTTCCTGACTTTGTTCCATGAAATTTGATGCAGTACGTTTTTACTGTTCAGCTTGAATTCAGTTTGTAAGTGAATCCAGCCGAAATTCAAATCCATTTGATTATAAAATTTATGGAATCAAAACGTTACATCAAAAGTAGAAGTTGTGTCGTCGGCTTATTACGTATAGACACCCCATATAAAAACATCCTTTAACCATCTTCATCTTTTTCCTGCGTCAAACTCCACATTTTCTTCTAAATCCTTTTTGCGATACAAAATATCGTTTGAACACCACCAAACAGCCCCCACCTTCGACATTTTAAATTCCTCTTAACATGTCTTTTCGCTCCATTCTGACGTTTTAGCTCACGGAGCGAAAAATCTGAAGAGAGAAAAAAAAGAGTGCTGAAAGCCAATGAACGTAATATATAAAAACAGAAATGTTGATGGAAAGACATCCTGTTTCGAAACTCGTTCGTGTGTGCAAGCACTATCAGACATTCAGAGTCTATACTGGTGTACCACAGCACGGCGCCGGAAGTTCGGGCCAGAGAGCGGAAGTCGCCTGCACAGGCACGAACACCTACCTCTCTTGGCCGCTCACGACTGCCAATGAAAAAAAGAAAAATAGGTCGATAGGACATTGATTTGGTAGGATATATAAGATAAAACAATAAATTATCTCTCGTTCCTTTTGGATCATCCCTGACACTACAATTTCAAATGAGTCCACATGATGTATCATTTTCTTGCTTGTGACGTCCAATTGGCCTGATTCATGGGCTTCCACGTACAACACCGATATTGGGTTGTCTTCACGACTTGAGATTTATGATATCATTATATGGCAGAGGAACGTCTTTTCCAAGGAGATTTGCTTCATGCGATCATGGCAGGAATCTGTGATTTAATGCTTCCTCTCATTAACAATCAAAGATGGTCATCGATTCGCTGAGACGATAGGACCCTTGCTGCTGTCACATCAAAAGAAATCTCCGATGGAGTGATGACGAGTATCTGAATTTAATCTAACTACCGCGAAAGTTCTCCAGTTCAACAAATCGTGCTCCACTTCACCGGGTCACGATTCAGGGAACGGCTGTTTTTGAAATTGTCATGAATATGTATATCATATGCAAATCAGTGAGGCATGATTTCGTTCTTCCGGAGAGTTTCTAGATCAGACATGGCGTTCAAGAGCGAGAAATGGGGTTATTAGTTGCTGTCTGGTGATGGATACAGCCTTTTGTTGGGTGTCACTGATGATGACGCGTGTGATGACCCTGTCGATTACCACCATCTTTTCCCCGAGGCCGTCAACAGATCTATCCACGTCTATAGTTTACCCTATCTAATGCATGATGTCATGCCTCATTACATTGACTTCATTTGATAGATTATGGAATGATTTCGCTAAATTCAACCCCAAGTGCATGTCTACGTTCCATTAAAATGTTCCTTTTCGATGTCGTACATGCCTTCCACCCTATGACTATAAACCAGACCGACAGAGATTGGGAGCGAAATGAGCGCTCTTGCTTTTTGTATATATATACATATATATATATATATATATATATATATATATATATATATATATATCTATACATAAATATATATGTACATATATATATATATATACATATGCATACATATTATATTCATAAATATATCTATATATATATATATGAAAAGCTTGCTTCCAAAAGGCGCTAAATCGATCATTTTCAATGGATTTAGCCCCTTTTGGTTGAAAGCTCTTATATATGTATATATATATATATTTACATTCAACAACAACAAACAACTTTTAACGTTTTTAATGTTTCTCTTTCATGATATCTGCAAAATGAAAAAGCAAGTAAGAGCAAGGACCATTTGAATCTCAAAACATCAGGACTTCTTTATAGTTTTTGCTTATGCTATTATAAGAATAGTTGCCAAATTTGATTCAACGACAGTTGTTTAACTATTATTGGAGATCATTAAAAGTACCGAAACCAAAAAAAAAAAATAGAGACAAATAGATGACGAGGCAAAGATCATGACCACGATGTCAAATGAATTTTCTTTGCAATGAACAGTCGCGCTTTGATGAACATTAATGATAAACCAAGGAGGCTTCACTTTCGTAAATGAAGCTAGGTGTATTCTAAACCACCTTCTATCACGTTTTGTCTTCTTATCTCTTGTAACATCGCTTCAGACTTTTTTTCTTCAATTTCTTTCTCCAAATGGTGATTTTCCATCTGGATGAATTTGCCTTTTACAGTTTATAGAGCTCTGGAAACAGATCAAACATCATTATTCTTTTTTAGTAATAGATTATATTATTTCTTATTTGTGCACATTGAACCACTGATGTCACACGTCTGCGTTGACGTTTTATGGATATAGTGTACACTTCAGCAGTAATTCTGCCTCAATCTTATCGTCTTAGCTAATCCGCAGTCAATTTTTTACCTTTTGTGATGTTAGTCATGCTGCACATGTTCTCACACGTCCTGTATTTCAGATTCAATGACATCTTTAAGATTTAGCAACAAGTTCATATCTAGTGAAGATAGCCTTCCACGTATCCGCACCTTTTAAAAACGTTATGCCAAAGCAAGGATTTGTCATTGTGAATCTGATATGTGAAAACGATAACAAACGACAGTGACAGATACCACAGCGCATGTGCAAGTGTGTGTCCTGTGTTCTACTATGTGTGTTGGGAAGTACTTTGCTTGTTTGTATGTTCAGCATATATTCGACATTCATAATGGATTTTCAATTTCTGTGTTGATCTGCAGTGACATTGTCACACAAACGTCACTGTATGCGATACATTAAGTTCTATTAAAAACAAATGACGCAATGACCCGCCTAGATAGTGTCGGATCTCATCTTCTTTTAATCAAAGAGATGGTATTGTGGCTGAAAACAAATCAACTCATGCTTTGTTTAGTAAAGTGGTATAGAAAAACGTTAGTATCTCTGTGAAGTGGCTCGATAGTGATTGACATAATAAAACGTATTTAGCTCGTTGAATATTAGCAACCGTGTATGGAACCCGAAATGGAAACAAAATTTGTCTGGATGAAAACAGTACGCTGGTTGCAGAGTAATTACGTAGATATATTGACATCCGGTGAAACTTGTGGGTGTGTAGATTGTATGCTAGTCAGAGGGTTGTCAAAAATTAGCCTCTTGCCGACAGGCGCTGAAAACTTCAGAATGACTGTAGTTTGTAATGATAACTATCGACGTCAACATGATTCAATTCACAGGGCAGCCAAATACAGTAGTCAAAGGACGATTATGAAGGGGCGCATTTAAGAAACGATATGTGACTGGTGGGCGTGGCTAGCCAATGACGTCCAAAGGATGAATAACGGGTTATGTATAGTGGCCCATGAGCCCAGAGTTTGGATACATACAGCTTCCCATTTTCACGTTGGGCTGGTACTCACTCGTCGTTTGCTAGTGTACCTAGAATACCTCTTTTCCATTCGAGGGTAACTTTATCTATGTCTGTATCTTGCTCTCTACACTACCCAAATCCGCTTTCCTTGAGATCATTGTCGATTTACTTTGGATTACAGGGGCGGATCCAGGAATTCCTTAAAGGGGGAGGGGCCGCAAAGATGTTTCTGGTGTCACTTCCGGTTTTATCTAGCTAACAAGCAAAAAAAAAAAAAAAAAGGGAGGGGGGCTGAACATGAAATTTCTCGTACTTCCGGGGTTAATCGGCTGACAAGCAAAAACAAAAACAAAACAAAAACAAAAACAAAAACGGAAGGGATCCTCTTTTTTCACTTTAAAAAAAAACATAAAACAAAATTATGGGGGCACTCTCCGTCCGCCACGGGGTTACATATAGGTCGAGCAAGGCGCCCTTCTTCCGACTGAATGTTAGGGCGGAGGATAATCTAATCAATAGATATTTGATGGTTCTTTTATGAAACTCAGAGGTAGAAGTTGACTGAAGGCTAAAAGAACTCTCCCCTGCACTTCATGATATTCCTCCCCCACACGATTTCTCTTTCCATACCATGGAAGAGGTATCGACGCATGGGCGGAGCGGCGGATGGGCGGAGTATCGGGCAGTTGTCACTTCGCGTTGTCACCACACGCGGCTATCTCTCAAAAGCCCATGAAGCGTGGTGCGGGGAAGGGAAGTTGATGTTGTCGTCGTAAAGCTGTTAACAGCCAATCTCGGCAGATATGACGTAGGTTTTTCTTGACTGGCTGAGCTGATGATGTATTTTCGTGGGCGAAGGTGGCGGATGGTTGCTATTCGACATCAGATGGCGTGATACCACTTTCCGCTGTATTCATGGAAGAACTGTGACGACAAGGCAGACTTCTTAGTTTCTTTTATTTGTCAAGGTACTATTGCCTTTTATAAGTGACACGTGTAACCTCATTTCCTAGTATTGGTCATATTCACAGCAATCAGGTTTTCTTTTTTGTGGGTTCTTTTTTTGCGATACCTCTTCTTAAAGTTTGTATTCTTTACATTATGTGAGATTGTCCATTGTTGTCATTGTATTTGACAAAGGCTTGATACTCGATACATACATTTGTGTTTGTATACTTGATACATGTATATACCTACAGGACCTACACATATATAAATATATACATGTAAGTTTATATAAACATATACATACACACATACACACACACACACACACACACACATATATATATATATATATATATATATATATATATATATATGTATGTATATATATATATAGAAGGATACACCAGCAAAACCCAAAAATGTGGTTCTGGGAAATTGATGAGATAATACGAGATGTTGCTGAAGTCACAAAGCGAGAAATTGATCCAAAAACCTGTGTTTTCTTATCACAAAAGACTGTGATTGTAGCTTTATTCCTCATCAAACAAAATATTTAATAAAAGTAACGGAAATGTGTGCGCCCATTGATAGAACCGTTATTCCGTTATGCATGAAAGCTTTCAGGAACATTTCGAAGAGAACTTGGAAAAAGGTACCCCTCGCCGGTATTGCTTGATTGAAGCTTGGATCTTATCCGTGTTCCAAGTCAATCAATTAAAATTATAATTTTCGTTGTTGTTGTTGTTGTTTTTCGAAGGTGTTAAAAGCAAAGGAAACCGAGTATTTTTATCATAATGAAGTTCGTATCTCCTGACCGAGCCTTTAAGCAATCGTTGACATTTTGTTTTCATTCAAAGTTCAATCGAACTTTTCAGGTTATTCGATATCATTGCAGAAATTGCGGTTGCCACAGGAAAAAAAACCCAACATTCATTTTTTATTTAGGATACTTAAAACTAATTCCATACATGATCGATGTCATTATGCACGGTTTCATTGATTAATATGATCACTATAATTCATATTGACTGCTACGTGATAAGCATTCATCAATGAAGTTGAAATGAAGTGTTCTTTTACGTTATCAATACCATTGAATGGCCTTTTCATGGTTTCCAAAAAGGCGGTGTCTTAGTTCTTATAAGCCACAGATTGAGGAAAATTGACAATTGAAATTTACATCTCCCTCGCATCGGCGTATGTCTCCGCTTAGATTTTATTCAAAGTGGAAACACGAACCCGAGGTACAAACTTTCGTGACAGCTGGGGCTCCATAGGGCCCCTCTAAAGCAACGCATAACAACATTGTAGAATACATAGGGCGGATTGGCCCATTTAGACAAAAATAAAAAGTTTGATTTGTTACGGAAGATCCATGAGGGACGACCAATTTCTAACGTTTGATTATTGCGGATGTGTTTAAGCTACAAACTTTCCTTCTTGAGAGGGATTATGTAATAATTTTTTAGTGCATTGCGTTGGTTTCCTGATTGCTATAAAAGCCGTATATCAAGTTCAATTCAATTCAATTAAACACTCGCGTCAGAGTGATGGCGCTGTCTGCGCTGGAAGAGTGAAATAAGCAATCGATGTGAGAGCCTTGAATAGCGTTAAGCCTAACGAGTAATTTGTGCTTATTATCTGAATGTGCAATATCTTTATGGAGTAATAAAATTAAAACGAGTTCTTATACGCCATAAGCGTACAGTCACAAGTTGTTAAAAATAGACGGCAGAGCGAAGGATAGGGTATTGATGTAGCGGAATGCATGCAACAGTAAGTTTTCCCAATTTATACCACATAGACTTTGTACCTTGACTTTTAATAGTATACCATTTGTCTTTTAAAGATATCACTAAGTGAGATATTATCCTAGTATGGACAGGATTGACTCAATATTACAACTAAATCTAATATTTTAAACTGGATACAATTTGTTGCAAAGTCGCATTCAATCATAAGGCATGATATCTTTGTTCATATTATGAACAATTCAAAGAAAAATACAAGTACTGTCGAAAGGCTTAATGAATTCTTTTAATGCTGCATATGCACTCCCATACTCACCTCCTTGTGCCAAAGAGAAAACAAGGTATGTGGCCGAGTTTGGCATTTTTTAAACAAACCTAGCAAATCATTTAATGCAAGAGAGAAAATAAAGCGGAGAGGACGGATTAAGAGGATTTGGTGAATTCTGGTCCGATGGATTGAACATTCCGCGTACTTCCTACTTTTTACATGATTATGGCGAATTGAGCTACGATATCCGAAAGCCCCATCTATCAACTGCATACCATCTACACTCTCTACTTTGAGAACTTTTAACACTAATTTGCTAAATCACGTTCAAAGAGTGCATTTTGAACTATAGAGTCATCACATCAACTTTTAGCTATCTTTTTACGAACATAAAGCCAAGTTTAACACTTTACTCACTGTTACCCCGAGGGATTTCCCCCCTAATTGGTTTGCTGACTCTTGTTTTTGTTTACCGGAAATAATGAACAGCCGATTTCCGTCTGTTTCTTTCATAGAAACAGGTCCATAAGTATTGCCAAATTCATGTCGTGAAAACAGGTTACACTTAATCAGTGTGACCTCATAAAAGAAAGATGACAATTATATTGCCAAGTATCAGTCACCTGAAATCATTTGGGATAATCAACACAAAATGGTTATGCCTTTAAACTTCAAATTCTTGGCATCTGGATCATATTTTGCAAAAGAAATCCAATCTGATCTGTGACAGAATAAAGCTTTTCTTTTCTTTTCTTGTTTTAATTAAAAGATTGAAGTAAACAAGTAAAACGTCTTTTTCATGATTTCTATTTCTCGACTAATGCTGTCCTGTCTTTGAAGATTATGAATCCGATGCGTACTCTGTTGATTGATCCTTCAGAGCATGGAGAATCTGAGGACACGAACAGGTCGGAAGAAAAGGAAACATGAAATGAACAGGGGTTGTTTGAGATTGTGGCGTGTTTTCGTACTATCCCATGCCATACAGATTTGCATGATATTCCAAAGCTTAAACTAGCATAACTGTTTAAAATGTTGTAATGACAGGAAGAAGAGAAAAGTTCGTCGTCAGGTGTTATGGTTACTCAAAATGCGTAATAACCCGATATGACAATCGCAACTCTGCAATAAACTACTCACAGCACAGCACCTGTGCAATGGTCATTGATCAGATTCTACAGGTGTAGATCAACACCATCGACTTGTTTAACAGCATTCTTGTGTGTAACACACATGTCCGTGATTAACTCTTTTACATTTAAAAAAATCCGCTTCTCACTTTCCTGATAACTTGCGAATCGCATTAAGGTCATAGAGATATTTGGGTTTTTTTCATGCATCAGAACAAAATTAAAAACTCCTATCATCCTCTTACAGGTAATACTTGAATCATCTGAATGATTGTTATAATGCAAAGCAACAACAACAAAAACATGATCGGGTACTGGTAACAATAGAATGTATTTCACATAGATCGTAAGAGCGATGGAAAATAAATGAGAATCAACATCCCTATCAATATATTACATATTTGTACTACATAATTAGGACGTAAGAACGATGGAAAATAAATGAAAAATAACATACCAATCAATATACTAGCTATACTACAGTTTAATTGCGGTGGCTATCATCATCACCAGTATGACCATTCTGGTGACCGGAGAAACTGCACTGACCATTATTTGAGTTCTGTCTGCATGGCTTAAAACCATATAACAGCAGACGCGAAATAATGGAGTAGCAGCCCTGGCAATTTTTATTTTTTTGCTCTCTCTCTCTCTCTCTCTCCCCTCCCCCCCCCCCCCTTGTTAGGTTTGCCCTCTGCCATATCTAGGTATAGTGACATCAACACGGTTAGGTTTTTAAAGTATCTTCAGAACATAAATATCCTCATGTAGGTTCATGTAGGAACACACCTTTATCTGACAAAAAAAAGGAACAGAACCGGTTACAAGGCCAGCTCATTTAAAATGTGAAAATCACTTACAAGAAATGTTCATTGTGCCAAGACACTTAACGAATAGGTCTGCATGTTGATAAGCTTTAACCATTTATATCAGTCGCAGGCATGGTTTGGGTCTTTATATTTTCACTGTTAGTCACTTTTCAATTGTCTTATTATGCCTAAGTAAAGTAAATGTAATTTTGTATTGGTCTTTTGTTGGTTGGCAATCTAGTTCGATAGTTCCGTGATGTCAAAGAAGTATAATATAGTGTTCTATTCATCTTGTCTTTCTTGTATTACAATGTAATGGTAAAAAATGGTTTGTTAGTCTGCATACTTTAAATACATATGTGCTTCCCTAAATTCGCTGTGGACTATTATAGCTCCATTTTATCATTATCAAAAAGTGAGCTACTACGCAACATTCTGAAGCAGAAAATGCCAAAAACTATCATGGGAATTTCAAAAATTATTACTACTCCTTACTCCTGGACAAGGTTCATCTGATTGGTGATTTGATAGCAATATGTTCTTCTTTCACAATCACGTAAAATTATTTTGTAACTTAATTAGTACTTTCGTCTCCTGCTCGTGAATTCTTCAGTAGGAGCCGAAAGTACTCACTAAGGTACAAAATAATTTTTTACTACTCTTTACTGTTAGAAGCGATTCCAATGATAACTTCCACTAAACTTTGACACTGGAATTTGACGCCTATTGCTCATTGAATTAGAGAATTGAATAGGTTACGGTTATTCCGATGGTTCGTAGTTCCAACAATGAAAAAAAAAGGGTACTTTAGCGAAATTTGGTTCGTCATTCCGAAGGCTCGTTTATTCAAAAGATTCGTCGTTCTGATGGTTTGTAATTCCGAAAATGAAAAAAATGGTACTTCAACGAAATAAGGTTTGTTATTCCGAACGTTAGTAAGTATACACATTCTGCTTTCATTTCCGGGGTAACGAACCATCAGAATAAGGGACCTTTTTCTTTCCGGATTTACGAAAATTTGGAAATAACGCCACAAATGTGCGGGTTAAAGAACCCTATTTCATTTTTTTTTTTTTTTTTTTTTGGATTAACCGACATCGAGGAGTACGGAATGTGTGTGTGTGTGGGAATAGCGAACCTTCGGAATAACGCACCTATTTGATTTTTTTTTTTTTTTTTTACTAATGAACCTTAGGAATAACGAACATCACCCTTTGAATTAATCGAAGCGGAATGCATGTTAGCAAAGACGGCAGGTACATCGTGAGCAGCGATTATTTAACGATGGCCCCATACCCATTCTTCTGAGAAGGGCATGTGGGAATCAGACTGGGGTTCTCTTTTTTATTGTAAGATTAATTATCCCATACAGACAGAAACAGAGAAAAAAAGTCAAGATTTCAGGTAAGTACGAGAAACTCTGAATGTGTGTGTCCTTGTGTATTGAAATTCTGGTGTAAGGGAATAGGGCCTACACTCACCGAGGAGAAGATGTTTTCCTTCTCAAAAGGTGAACGTACTGGCGTGCTCCTCTCTTGCACACGGATCGAGGCGAGGACATCTTGCAGGGACGTCTGCGGAGGATGCCGCCTGGCAACCAATAAAAAACAAGGAGTATGACAGAATCTCTTTCAGAGCTGACAGGTCGAGGGGGGAATGGATTGAGTCATATTGACCTGAATTAACATGTCTGATGTGTATCAATGAAAACACTCGTAGGGATCTCATGGAGAAGTAGTATAATACCTTTTAAAAACCACCTAACCATAACTGAACCACTGACTATATTGTGGTGGTACAGCATTCAATTTCTGACCAATTAGAAATTAGCCCTAACAGAAAAATTAAACTTTCTAAGCGTAACAGAGAAAGTATGATTACATTTAACAAAAACTAAGGAACTTAACAAATCGTGATTCTTATTTGTTATCCCAAACAGTTCTTTGCCGATCAATATGAATCAGAGAGTTGATGATTAATCTGTATTTATCGCCTTATAACTTGACATAATCTTACATCAAAAAATCTTAAAACTTTATTTTACTCTGTTTAATGCGATCATGCTTCAGTCTTAATTCCTGGTATGTCATCTTACCGATCTTTTTTATCATTATTATTCAGGAAGGAATGACTTTATACTTTCACCTCATAGCAAAAAAAAAAAAAAATGAATTTTCGTCATTTTTTTCTGTATACACGACCAATGGAATACTGTGATGTGATGACATCATGAGCTCATGCATTCGCATATTCATATCGGCTGTTTGAGAACGAACTGTTTTGCACAAAAAAAAAACTAATCTTAAACATTTCAGAATCTCCTTACTTTCTGATGATAAAGTATCATTGTCGTGCTTGTAGATCGTCCGTTTTAAAAGAAATGATAGATAAGGTCATTTCTGGAACAGAATTATCCTGTAAAGGATATAAACATCTTTAACCTCTTAATCAGATCATATATATACAATAATATCAAGACACTGCATGTCTTATGCAGTCAGTTTGCTAGAAGGGGTGTATTATTCCTTGAAAAAAAAAAATTTGTTTATCAAGGTCTCACAACAAAGGAGAGCCGACAATCAACTCCGCTTTAAAAGAAAAAAAAAATGCTTTGCCCTCTATATATTGTTTCGTCTCCTCCCTTTTAATTTCACTTTCTTTATAGTTGCCCTGCTCCTTTTGAATACACTGGAAACAGAGTTGTAGATAATTTATTATTATTATTATGTGACATCCCTTCTGAGCAAAAAAAACAACAACAACAACAACAACAACAAACAAAAAAACAAACAAAACAAAACAAACAAACACCGAAAATCAATAGCAACAACAACGACAAACTCCTGCTGTAAAAATACATTTTTAGATTGGTGTACGATTGATAATTATGATATGAAAACACAATTATGACTGGGTATCAGAAACATTGCATCTATAACTGCTGCAAGACGTGACAAGAAGACAAAATGAAAATACAAATCCATGTTAGACAAATGGCAACTTACTTTATCAGCGATTCCATGCTTTGGAAGCAATGGTAACATCCGGGCCTTGATTGGTAACTGACGTCTTTGCGACATTGGCCACAGGCTGCAGGAAGCAAATTTTGCTGCAGCAAGTCACTTCATTTTCGTCTAATTTCATTTGATATCACCTATTTTCATTTGATATCACCTATTTTCATTTGATATCACCTATTTTCATATGTAAACAACTCTCATCACATTTGTACATCTGTGACATTTAGAATTATACGTTGCATGAAGATTATTGACTGTAGGAAGCTATAAGCAGAAGCACATTTTAATCCATGCTAATGTGATGATAAAATTGCAAGATTAATTTATGAGAAAACACGAAAGAAACACTAGAAAGACAGACATAAAAGAATCGACTTCTTATTATATTTGGTATAAAGCTCCAGATTACAGAGTTGTTGTTTTTTTAATTCCCACATGATGTTATTGTTCTTTATCTATTTTTTTAAACAGGTGAATAGGAGGTCTTTTGGAGTACACCTTAGCCATTACATGGACATGAAGATGAGAAACAATGATAAAAAACAAATCCTTCAAAGTTTTAAGTATAACAGACCTCAATACTCACTCACGCTTGTCACTGAGCCATGTAAGAGAAGCAGAAGAGCTGAGATTCTGAAAATCACCGCCAGAATATCGGCCATGGTAACGGCAAATGCTCCTGAAGTGAAAATGCTCAAGGAGTGAAATGGAAGAGATGGAGGCTGAGAGAGATAAGGATCTCGCCAAACTTAGTATACGAGAACGAGAAGACTGGTATCTCCCAAACACAAATCAATGCCCACGAGAGGGGACGGCCAAAGTGAGAGCTTGCTTATCTTCATCTGAAGTCAATCTATGGAGGGGGCAAAATCTGTTTCAGGAGAGCATCTATTCAAGAATTCACTCAGAGCAAAAGAAAAAAATGGAACAAAAATCGTGGATGGTCAGACTTGGAGAGAAAGATGGCAACAGATCGAGAGAAAGATTGGCTTCTTAAGTGTCTGTTTGAGAATAGTCAGTGCATCGGCATGCATCGTTGGAAAAAAAAAAGTTTCCTACTTGTTTTCGATGTTCAGAGTTTGTATTACCAATTTCATTAATCATCGTTATAAATTTATGCCAGTGAACGGGCAGTACGAAGTCACAGGCGCCAAGATCGCTACACGCCAGCAGCAGTTCGTTTCTTCCAATTATCCGTCAGCAAATTGCATTAGTAATGAGATGGGACCGTCTGTATCCACTGGACCGAGTTCATATGCCATTTGGTCTTTGGTTCGTTTGTGGTTGTTGATGTTTTTTGTGCAAAGAGACATGAATGGACACATATAGCTTTATCATTGTATGAACGTGCTGTGATCTTTCACTTCTTTCTTTTGCTTACTTCTCGACTGAGTTATGCTCCCTCGGCAAAGTGAAAAGAATTACAACAACAGGCATATCTATCACAATGTCTTGTACAATATCACCATAGTTATACACCTCGGTAACTTGTGTCGTATAAATGTGATATACCACTAAAACAAAACTAGAAGGGACTGGAATGACATAATAAAAAGCTTATACTACTAAACTCATGCATCCAACGTCATCCCAAGCTTTGCAAAAAAAAAAAAAATCAGCAGCCGATCAATATTATTCTTTACCTTACCTGGTATAACCTAAAAGTATAAAATTTGATGTTTTAATACATGTATGGAAGATGCACCGGATTTAAAATGAAACGCAGCTTTAAAATGAATGATAGTAGTCAAACGCTTTTGGAAGAAAACTTGTTGCAATCATGCCCTTAACAGTGCAGCAGAAGTACATACCTATAAAGTTGAAGAGGGGCAAAAAACCCTGGTCCACCATTTAGGCCTATATTTCATTTCACTGCCTCACAATTGCGATAATTTTCTTTCTAGGAGATTATACGTCAAATGACAACAGAGGAAAATGTTTAATATTAATATACACTTTGTCATTACAATCGTCATTACACGCATCCATGTAATGCTGTCAAAATATTTTGTCAAAACATTAATCAACCCCCCCCCCGCCACCACCACCATCACCGATGAATGTACCTCTAGATTTTACATGTATGTTCTTCTCTATAAAAACGTGAACAAAAATTATGATTATCCATGCAACTTTCAGAACTAGTGCACTAGGTAACAGGCAACACAGGTATTGGATACTTTGTCTTAACAGTGGCGTCCTGTGCCAACATACGATACAAAAAAGGGCATCAGGTAGCATAATAATTACAAATCAAGGAATTCTTATTCACATTACTTGTTTTCTAAAGCAGATGGTCACATAATCGAATCTCTATGGCATGAAAGTTCAGTTCCTACCGATTTTCTATGAGATTCCACTCCAAGCTGCCAAAGCATCGTTAAAAAACAGCAATATATTTATCCCTCTCTCTCTTTCTCGCTCTCTATCTCTCTGTATATATATATATATATATATATATATATATATATATATATATATATATATATATACACGATTCAGGTATATTCTATGTGTATACCTATCATACATCTACATTTTATCAGAATATACGCGTATATTCTGATAAAATGTATGTACTGTGTGTGCGTTTGTGAGTGTTATTACCGATGCCAGAAGTATCTCTTCGAAGTGTACTGTAAAATTAATGTCCAGCAGAAACTGATGTAAAATTTCATTGTGACGAATTGTTGCTCTGTATAGCCTGTGCTCTTTTAGTTTTTTTTTAAGTCATAATAGGTGAATGTGTCTGGATTGCCCTCCCCGCGGAATCAGTGAAGTGGAAAAACACCCTACACGGTGAGGGCATGAGATGGCGTGAAATATTTAGGAGATTGCCGTGTGATTCCCTGCCTCCGAGGTGATCTCTGAAGCAATCAGTTCCAATAAAAGGTCAGTTCCATCACGACCTTTCAGTCAATGGGTGTCTCAGATGCCTATCCCCATGCCGAGGAACGTTTTCCCTATTACGGCATGCAATTCGTTAGTAATTCGATCGGCGGAAAATGACAATGGCTCATCCGTGAGGGGTAGAACGAGAAGCACAGGTGTTGCTCTGTGGAATCAGGATTTCGTGTGTAAAATGCAACAATTATTGATGAAGAATACTCTCCTTCCGAATTTGGATTGATAAGAACTCCAATTTGCATTCTTTAATGTAAAGTTCAATAAGTGTTGCTCAAAAATGAAAATTGCCTTGTAAACGGATATGTGACGCTGACTGCTTTAAAGGTGTGCAATTATTACAATTTTCTTTTTTTATGAAGTCTTATCATGATAAGTATTGTTTTCATCTTTATGACAATGACTGACATGCCGTGAAAATCGAGATCGTAAAAAAGAAAGAAAGCAAAATAAAATGTTTCCTGAACTTCACAGGCAATTCTTTACAGTGTAGGCCTAGTGTGCACCATCACAATTGTCGAGCCTTTTTCATCTTATTTGTGCAAGATTAAAGTTAAGGCTGCAACGTGAATTAGATGGACTGAATTAAAAACAAAAGCACATGGAGGTAAACCGACAGATTAAGGAGGTCATCTTCCCTCGTTTCTCTTTCTTCAGTGCTAGATAAGTTTCAAAATGTCATCGTCATAACATGACGTCACATTTAACAATATTTGCGACTTATGTCAGAATAAAGAATTTATGCCTACAAAACACATTCACATAGCATTTTCTGTTGTACTTGATTTAAAGCATTCTTGATAATTGCTTGCAATATGTTTTAGCCTTTTATCAATAGCTCTATATCCAAATCAGAACCTGACGGGAGAGATCGTATTTTTTCTTATTCTCAATGATGAAATGGAATGAATCATGAATAGTCTCAAGCGAAACCAAGCAAAACATCCACATAAGCCGTTGTTAAACCCAACCGTTCTTATTGCCTCTTACTATGTATATACGATATACGTATATATACGATATACGTATATTTGTGTATGATTATACTCATTTATGGTTTAGTCATTAAATTCATTTTTGGAGATGTATTCAAAGCCACGGACAAAGATGCACATATCATGCTTCCACAAAATACATACAGATATCAGTGTGCGTCCGTCGGTGCCTGCAACGATGTTCTGATTTCCGATAATCAGCAGAGATTGTGTGCCCCAAGGTTGCTATGCGCTTGATTTTGGTGCTTTCTCTGGCCATATTCAAAAATTGTCCATGCGTAACGGTTAATACTGAGCGCCGAGTCCGTTTAGTTTGTCAGAGCAATCGATCAACTGGCTTTGAGACTGCTAGATACTCATCTATATTGGATGGTGAAACGATCCATGATTTGTGTTAAAAGCCCCTGAGGGTTCGAGCTGTAGTATCCCGTCCTCCCATTGGTCGCTTGTGCCCTCTTTTCCAAGCTTATTTTAGTGCGTTGTTTGCAAGTATCAGATACAACGTGTGCACCTATATTGTTACAACAAAAACAAATGACAACATACCCTTCTTACATATAGTTTTTCAAAGAAGAGTGCCAGCCTTTTGGAGCATCTAGAATGCTTAATGTGCTGGCGCAGACACATAAAGTAGGCAGACACACAGACTGGCAAAATGTAGAGAAAATAGGGTAACACGAAAGCAGGAAATGAAATTGTGTCATTCTAGATTTTGATACAAACAAATGTATAGATGTTAAGTAGATAGACACTTTAAAGTATAGATAGATCAATACTTTAGTATTTACTTCATTTTGCCATCTGATAAGATGGCTGGAAAGCCCATACTTGGCAGCACTAGTAGGTCTTCCATCGGGTCCGGTTGGATGTGAGGCGGGACCATGCATTTCAATGAATCGGGATCTTTTACGTGCACGAGTTGTGACTCTCTCACAAATAAGACCTCCATTTTATGTCCTATCATGGGACAGAATGTTTTGCCTCGTTCTAGAGGGGACGGTAATACCACACACAACATTGATCAGTTAGACTCGGAATCGAACCCGGGTCCTCTGGATATGGAGGCAGATGCGCTATACCAACTGCGCCAAATCACCGGCCTAACCAAATCACTTCCGTCGATTGACGGAGTAATGATAGAAAGATTGAGAAGGAGACAAAAGAGGAGAAAAGAGAAAAGATAGAGGGACATGCTTGAAATAGAGGCCAGAAAAACAGTCGGAGAATGAAATGTCAGAAGAACAGGTTGGAAAAAAAGAAGGCTGACAGCGAGTTTCATTGAACCAGCAGGGAACAATTTGATTGGATGTCGCTGTGGTCCAATCGGAAGCAGCCACAGAGAGAGTGATCACTGAATCACCATGATGATTATTAGAATGTGCTCACTTCGCCAATCAGTTGTGATGTCCATGAACAGCGCATTACAATACTTTCCAGACACCTGAGCACTGTCGAATATTGTAAGCATTCTAACTCACGGAAAATCGACAGTGAACATGATGAACGTTTCAGAGGTATCAGAGGTATACCTACAATTACCATGAATGAATGTCGAAGAATCTCGAAGTTGCCGTATGTTCAGTGATGCTGAAGGCATTTAGCACGATATGTATTGTATATTGCTATTATTTTGGTGTGACACTTTCCGCTTGGATCATACATTTTTTTTTTCATTTTTTCACAAAGGGACTGAAAGGAGGATTTATATTCAAGTCAGTGCATTCAAGAATTTCGAAGTCAAAATGGCATCGTAACACTGAGATTCAATACATAACATCGGTTCGAATGTCAATAGGTTGTCTGTAGCTCAGGTAACATGTTACGTGGAGGAAGCATCAACAAAGCTAAATCAACTTTACATTATGCAGGGGCGGATCCAGGAATTCCATAAAGAAGGGGCGCCTTTACAAAATTAAAGGGGGCGCACGCGCCTCCCTCCTCCCCCCATTTTTTCTTTTTATTTCTTTTGTTTTGGAAAAAAAATAGGGGGGCGCGCCCGGTGCGCTCTTCCTGGATCCGCCACTGTTATGCATACCTGCTGACTTTTTTTTCTTCTTATTGAAGAGGACTCGGAGACACTTCAAGCACTTGAGAAAAATGAATGGAAATTTAATGGAAATTCGAGGGATAACAGTATGTTTTCAAACAAAGACACAAACATACATAAAAACCCTTTTTTGGCCGTTTACAATAAGAAATAAGAAAAGGGAATAAAAGACACCCCCCCCCCCCCACACACACACAAAAAAAAAACACCTCTGACTTTTCGAGGATTTCTGGAGAAATCCTTCTCATCGCTGGAGGGGGGGGGGGGGGGGAGGGGAGTTCAGCATTGCCCCTATACCCAACCACCATGCACTACCTCTAACCTCCCCATTCCCTCACCATGCTCACACACACGCACAACAGTCGAATTGCCATTTTAAAAGTGAGTGCCACTTTCCAATGAAAGCTGATTGAGAGCGGGAAGGCTTCTGATACGAGCTGATTTACTCGGAAAGTAGACATTTTCATTTTGATCTACGAAATTAGCCATCTTGTTTGGTATATACGGGGTAATATTCACGTCAAAAGACAATAAACAAGAACTCTTCCATTCGCGATATTGACCAGTGCGACTTCGTGTCCTTGTGCGGCGTATTTTCTCGTTATCTCAGAGTGACTGTCGTGTGGTGGGCACACCATTAGCTTGGCATCAACAAGACACAATCTAAATTCTGCTCCTTATCAAAAGCCCTGTCGTAGTAGGCCCATCTGATTGACTGCATGAATGTCGAGTGTCATGGTAACATTTTCTACTGAAACGATAATGGCCTTCATTTTGGAACAAAGTAGCCGCTTTCCGGGGGGTTTGATTAGGGTGGTATAAATCTCGAAGAACCCAAGAGGTCACGTACATGATAGAAGAACCCAAATCAACGTCACATTAGAGGGTCATGCACGTGTCTCAGACAATAGTCTGCAAAGGGCGATAAAGCTTCACCGTAAACCATAGATTTCACACCAATATAAGTAAGACTCAAATTCTAATGACACTTTTATTTTCTTCACTCTGGTTAAGACAGGGGAAATTCTTTCGTTTCAAGAAAGGCTTATATGTGCTGTTATCACTAAGTCTCGTTCCACATTTTAAACACATTTTTGAGTAACTTTTGTGTTGTTTCGTTAATTCCGAATGCTCATATTGTTCCTAGGCTTTTAGAACAGACACAATTCTTTCACTAACAAAACAAGAAAGCAACCAAACAAACATGTCTCACCACTACAGGTGCTTTTGTTATTATTGGTTCACCTTGAAAAAGAAAATTAAAGAAAGAAGACGAAAAAGCAGGTGGGCTTCATTAGTACAGCCTGATAATACCATTCCCCCTTTAAGAGGCTTAACTCATAACTACGATGAGCAGAGAGAAGAATAGTTTTTAGGTGAATTCTCTTTTTTAATCAAAATGGAGCAAAGATATGTTCAGCGGATGGTTTGACTAGAATGCTGAAATTTCAAGTAACTCTAACCAGGCCGGGCTTTTTGGGGTGTTCTGTGGCCGGGGGAGGGTTCATTCAAACCCCCCCCCCCCCTCTGAGATCTCGGCCGTCGATCGTGCAATCGCCCTGAAAATTGGCACATACATTACTTGTCGCATAATCTACCAAATTATGAAAGAAAATTGGATTCGTCATTTTCTATATTTTATATTAATTAGTATGCATGAAATCATAAATTTTGCTCTAATTCAAAAAATAAAGCTAATGGCATCCTAATTTTTGGTGACATTATTCCTTGTAGCATTCCTCAATGTACTAGAAAAAAAAATCTATAATCAAACTTAATTTCTTATGTATTCTATTGTTTTGTGAATTTCTTATGTATTTCTCTTGTTTTTCGACTTTTTTTCCACAAATCTATTACAGAACCAATTTTAAGCATAATTATGCTAAAATTGATTGATTTCAGCCATTGAAAATGACAATAATCATATCTCTTTGAATAAGGTGAGAAAACTCTCTTTGAATAGACTTTGTACACCAAATCACGTTTTTGAGCCATTTTTGGTCTGACAAGTATGTATAAAAGGTCGTGCAGCGTCGTAACGGTATGTCCGATTTTCGCGAAAATGTCATAAGCTGTGCGAGACTTGAAAGTAAAAAGTCAGCGAGCGGAACGGTCAGAATGGTTGTGGAAAATGTCGAGGGGGGTTGATTCAACACCCGGCCCTTTTAGGGTTAAGATTCAATCTGAACCCTATAAGTGTATCCTTGAATAGAATGCAAAGTACAATCTGATTCATTTTTTTAGAATGCAGTTATGAAACATATAATTCCGTCGCAAAAAAAAAATCAACAGAGAAAGAAAAAAATGTTAAAATATCATCTCATTCTGTTGCTTTATCTGGATGATAACCTCAGGACATACAGTATACGAAACGACTTAGATCTAACATGATACGCAAGAATTATGAAAAAAAAAAGATAACAGCCGTTATCTACATTGAGAGAACAGAGCGGTTTTCCAGTGCGAATATGAGTGCAATACTTGTTGGTGTGTATCGCTGTATAGGGTCATTCTTGAAACATATGAGTTTGCGTGTGTGTCTGTGTGTATAATTAGGTGTGTGTGTGTGTGAGTGCGTTTGTGTGTGTTGTCCGTTTGTGTGTGTACGTTTGTGTGCGTGCATTTGTGTGTGTATGAGTATGACAATGGCACTTGTTAATTGGCAACATTTAGCTGTTTGCCTGTTGAAGCTCTGTGGGACGGTCATCAAAATTATTGTATATTTATCCTCTAAAAATATCAGTGAACATATTATATTGTGTGACGTGACAACTAATTGCAGCAACTTTGAGGATCCCAGAGACTTGGCATACTAAGCAGGAAGCACAAATAATGTCATGTAGATATTCTTCTTCTTGATCCTTCAATAAACATATAAAAACACATAAAATACATCTTAAAAACGTACCTCTGCAAAACAAATTCCGTGCAATTGATTTCGATTTCTCATAACACTTCATAATGTGTTACATCGTAAATAATATAAACATTATCATCGTACTGAACTCGATTGAAAATAAGAAAGACTCCGTATACATACACATGATAGTCATGATAGTACATGTAACTGGTCACTATCAAAACTTCTATTAAGGTTGTACAAACGTTTGAGAAATATGAAGTAACGTAGGAAAAAGCTAGCCCGAATAATTGGTACTTCTGAAAAAAAAAAATGTATATATATACTGGCATGCAGAATATGCAATATATGTATATATATATATATACATATATATATATATATATATATATATACATAGATATATATATTTATATGATAAATTCAGAACTAGTAGGTCTATAAATTCAATAAAGACACACACACACACACACACACACAATAAAAATATGCAATAAGCGAGCGATCTTATAAAAGGTACCTATACGGCTCTCTTTTTCTTGCTTTACACACGTCCTAGCTTCCTGAATCATGATAGATCTTGCCAAGAGAAATCTATTGACGATGTCAATAGTGCTTTCAATGCTTTGAATAACTAAATCAAAAGTAAAAGAGTGTCGATCGGGCCACAGCCTGTTGCTATCCCTCAGTTAATATTCAACACCCTCCCCCTTCATTTCATTTCATTTCATTTTTATTTCATTTCCGGCCAAAGCATATAATATGACAATTTCATATAGGCCTAAATAAATTAAGTACAATGTAACTATTACATTTCCAAATGAAATTTAGATACACGTCATTTGTTTACATGAATCAATAAACATACTAGTTGAAAAAATACATGGGCAAAATGTGACTGAATCATAAGAAAGAAAAGGTCGGAAATGGAGGGGACTGCAAAAAAGCCAAGCTTGTAGAATGCAGTCCCCTCGTGAGTCGTGAAATTTATAGTAATAATGCAACAAGACAATTTGACATAGTCCTCGGGAAACAGAACATAAAACGAGTACGCACACAAAACGCACACACAGACAAAAACAAAGCTGCTCTCTTACATACGCGTGGAAAGAATAAATAGGAGGTCAAAGGCCAGAGGGGGACAGGAAGACAGAGAAAGAGAGAGAAAAGGGCAAAGGAGGAAGAGTTCAAGGGTCAATGCCAAGGCACATGAGACTTTGGTCTTACCAAGAAGTGGACTATCTATTAGTAATATACATAACAGTTATGAAATAAATTAAACAAAGTAAAGACATTAACAGCAAAGAAATCAGTTAGCAACTTTCGAAATGCAAATCCCCAGTGATATAAGAATTGAATTGATGTGCCACCCCTCACAAGGATGTATTATTGGAGTTTGTCCGATCAGAGGGAGAGGGAAAAAGAAAGAAAGAAAGAAAGAAAGAAAGAAAGAAAGAAAGAAAGAAAGAAAGAAAGAGAGTTAACGCTAGTTATATAAGAGAAATATGAATATACATAATACAAATTACCTCTTTCACAAGGCAGCGCGTGAATGGGGATGACATACACGATATCTCAATGTAACAAGTCGAGCGAACGTGTCCTTTCCATTTACCATGGAAATTCTATAGAAGTTTCTTCATTTTCTCAATGTTGTTGCCCTGTAAAGATATCATGGATTCTTGTAGTCTTTTTATCTTGCGATGACGGCACATGGATGTAACAAAAACTTTAGATAATGCATAATTTTTGAACAGATTGTCTCAAAATTCACTGATGCGTACTACATGACAATTTTGTACCAATATTCTGCATTCACTAAATTCACGTGTATATTTCGGGCAATTTGAGTAATAGGATCCTTATGCATCTAAAGCTGTGTCATAACTAGCCAAGTTTAGCAGTGAGTTCCATGTTTTGCTGCATTGGCCTTAAACCTTTGAGATTCCTGTGTAAAATCAATATCCTTTTAGATTAAAGGATTTGAGTCACACCTTTGCAAATCCTTAAAAGACTACAGCTCGCTGTTTTGTGGCTAAGTTTGAAATGAGAACAAGGCCTGGGGAATATAGTGACAAAGAAATCTTTGTGTGTGTGTGTGTGTGGTTTTTTTTTTGTGAGTGTGGTGAGTGCGCCTAGCAGCTGCCTCCCACAGCTCTCTCTACTTTTGCTCTGCTCATCAGTTTCAGCTGGAATTTCTCTTTAAGGCTGTTGCTAGTCTGATTGCACTAGTTTGCTGACCCTGTAGACAACTTTGGTGCCTGGATTTTGCATTTGAACGTGATATTTTGGATATCAACTTTTCTGGCTTCAGGCTGTATTGGTCACAGCACTGCAGGGACCTGGAGCCATTACTTCTGTGCAGTACATTGTTGTTCACTCAACTGTACACTCAAGACAGCAATGCCTTGCACCATTAGCCTCCTTTCACTGGTTCTTTTGTGTTTGTCCATCAACCTGAATGTGGACTATGCTTCTTCATCTATTCATGGCAGGACAGTGAATAGAAGCCATGACCATCACCGCCATCACTATGCAGGGAAAAGGATTCTATACTACAGCAACTCCACCAGCACATTTCGCACTGAGTTGACAAAAGCTGGTGATGTACATCCCAATCCGGGCCCTGGTGAAAACGCTCAAGGATCATGGGCTTTCTTCAGCATTTTCTGCACAGGCCATTGTACCCAGGATACAGAGTCTGGATCGAAGAGTATCATACAGCCGATCTGAACTCTTTGACCTACACTGCATCCAACGAATTGACCTGGGTACTTGGGATACCATTAAAACACTAGGGATCTCAAGAAGACGCCCTACCCATAGAGGCTGTAAAGGGGGCAGACACAAACGTCAGCATGCTGAAACTACCAACAAGCTTTCCCAGGATCCAAAGGTCCCACCACCAGGCTACGGACGTTGTCAGACGGTTCTCTGGAATGCCAGATCTCTTAATAACAAGATGCATATGGTGTCAGACATGGTAATCTCGCAACATGTGGATATCTTGGCACTAACTGAGACATGGCTCACAGGAGACGCACGTGATGATCGAGCCCTGTCTGATTTTTCCACTGACCTCCCTTCTCATCAGTTTATTCACTCACCCCGAAAGGAGAGATCAGGTGGTGGTGTCGGTATATGCCGCCATCGAAGCTACACTATTCTCGGAAGAGATGTGGGTACACTTGAATCTTTTGAATACATCAATGTCTTGATCTCTGACAAACGTCAAAAGCCTCTTCGTCTGGTTGTAGTTTACAGGCCACAGAGAACAAAGAACCGAAGATCAACTTCATCCATCTTCTTGGATGAATTTGCAGTATTTCTTGAACAATTGGCATCTGAATCCAACCATCTCGTAATCTGTGGTGATTTTAATTTTCACGTCAATGATGATAAAGATCGAGAAGCTCTTCTGTTTCTGGACTTGATATCATCAGCCAATTTTACACAGCACTTTGACTTTCCTACCCATCAAAAGGGCCATACGTTGGACTTAATTCTTACCAGAGCCTCTGATGTTGTCATTTCCCAAGTTCAATCATCGCAGTTTCTTCCATCTGACCACTCATCTGTCAGCTGTTATGTTAACATCAAGAAGCCGGATCCATCGAAAATTGATATTAGTTTTCGAAAACTTAAACATATTTACATCCAGGCTTTCCGGGCAGATATTCTTGAGTCTGAACTTTATGAGTCACCCGCCTCAGATCTTGATCAGCTTGTTCTCCAGTACAACAGGGTACTTCAAGCTCTTCTATCAGAGAATCATGCCCCTATGATCACTAGACGTATAACTGCAAGACCGCATTCCCCTTGGTTCAGTGATGATCTTCGCCATATTAAGCAGAGGGTAAGACAACCGGAGAGAAGATATCGTCACTCCCGAACTGAAATCAATCGCCAGATCCTTAAGAATGAATATCATTTCTACAGCAAGCAACTTGCCAAGGCAAAGCAAGAGTTCTACTCCGAGCAGCTTGACGACTGTGACGTTCATCAACTCTTCCAGAGGGTTGATCGTCTGACTTCAGCCAGTGCCAAAAAGGTCCTCCCATCTGATAACGACCCAAACGAATCTCTTGCCGATCGGTTTTCTGATTTCTTCACCGACAAGATCGATGTCCTCGTCAAGTCATTTCAGAAATTACCCTCGGATAATCTATCTCACATCAGTTTTCAAAGCACTCGGCACTGTTTTCATGCTTTTTCACCGATACTGCGGAGCCAAGTTCAGAAAGTTATTAGAGAGTCTCGATCAACCTCCAGTCGACTTGATCCAGTTCCTACTTGGCTGCTGAAGAACTGTGTCAATGAATTAACTCCGGTTATTACATCCATTGTCAACGCTTCCCTCAAGGATGGTCATTTCCCTGATTCTCTGAAGCATGCTAATATAACTCCGATCCTGAAGTCATCTAAACTTAGTCCGGATGAACTTAAGAGCTATAGACCGGTCTCTAATCTTCCGTTCCTCGGAAAGATTATTGAAAGACTCGTGTTGTCTCAATTTCAAGATCACCTGCCTGTCTGAGCACAATCTTTACTCTGAGATGCAGTCAGGCTACCGGCCACACCACAGTTGTGAAACTGCCCTGCTAAAAGTCACAAACGATATTCTTCTCTCTCTGGACAAGGGTGAGGAGGCAGTTCTGCTGCTATTGGATTATTCGGCTGCCTTTGACACCGTGAGTCATGATGCCCTGCTTAGCCGTTTGCATGATAGATTTGGACTTAGTGACACTGCCCTAGAATGGTTCCATTCCTACCTTACTAATAGAACCCAGTCTGTCGTCGTTGGTGGTTCTGAGTCACAAGTCACCTCCTCCAACTTCGGAGTTCCCCAAGGGTCTGTGATTGGCCCACTGGCCTTTACACTCTTCTCATCTCCATTAGAGGTTGTCATCAAGCACCATGACATAAGGTGTGTGACCTATGCAGACGATACTAAAATTTACCTTGTCTTCAAGAAGCAGTATCAGTCTACTGCTGTACAAAGACTCAGTGCATGTGTCTCGGACATTAAGAGTTGGTCAATACGGAATGGTTTGAAGCTAAATGAAAGCAAAACAGAATGTATACATTTCACAAGCAGGCACAGGATTTCAAGCCCAATTAGTACAATTTCTTTAGATGATACTACTATACAATGCAGCGCAGATGCAAGGAACTTGGGTGTCATATTTGATCACAATCTGTCATTGAAAACTCATGTGAACAATGTGTGCAGATCAGCCTCATTTGCCCCACACAAAATTGGCAGCATCCGCCAATTTCTGACGAAAAAGACAACCCAGAGACTCGCTCAGGCACTAGTTATGTCTCGCATTGACTTTTGCAACAGTCTCTTGTATGGTTTGCCTGATGCGCAAATCAACAAACTGCAGAGAGTTCAAAATTCAGCTGCCAGGCTTATTGCTAAACGTCGTTCACGTGAGTCGGTTACCCCACTACTGAGAGAACTCCATATGTTAAGAATCCGCGAACGAATTAACTTCAAGATTCTTTTGTTAACTTGTACGTTTGCGAAATATTGCACCGGTTTATCTTCAACAGTTGATAACTGAATACCTACCCTCCCGGAACTTGCGGTCTAACAACAAATCACTTTTAATACCTCCTCCTGTCAATACACAATCTTATGGCTCTAGAGCTTTTCAGTCAGCATCAACTCTGGAACAGTTTATCTGAATGCTTGAAACAAACAGACTCGGTAGACAAATTTAAATCCATGTTAAAAACGTATTTGTTTATTGAATAGTATTATGACTGTGTTTCATGTCTTATACCGTTACTGAAACTGTACCTTGTTCTTCTTTCTTTCTTTCTTTACTTTCCTCTTCTTCCCTTTCTATTGTTTTCTTTTTCCCATAGCGCTTAGAGACATTTTATGTAATAATGCGCTATATAAATGTTGTGAATTATTATTATTATTATACATGTTTGGTGATTAGTGTCTTGTTCGTGTTCTTGCTAAACTAAAAATAATTAGTTATTGGTCTTGGTTTAGTTATTCACGATGGCCTTTTAGGCGGATAGGCAAGGAAGTGTTAATTAATTTTCATAAATGAAATTAAATGCATAATTTCCTGCTGATTTAATCAAGTGATTGAATGTCCACCAGGAGACAGTGCAGTAAACATGAATGCTCTTTACACAAGATCTTAATTTGAATACTCATCTTTGTATGACAAAATTGAATTGCATGCTCGGTTTAATGAATCAAAATGATGCTCGACTGCAATATTCGAAGTCGAATTGACTGCCAAGTTAATGAATTCTCTCAGGAAAATCTGCGCAATATTGTTCGTGTGCGTATACTTGTAATGGCCACAGCACAAACATTTTATTTTTGTTGAGCTTCATGAATCAATACCGCGTACAACGGTAAATCAAATTTTATCACGCACGACAACAAGGAATAATTTGTTGTAAAAAAAAAAAAAAATCTAAAGGCGTTTCACCTTCGTTGTGCAATATTTCCTGCAGTATTGCTGATTTTATTATTGTTCCCAACACAAAATATCATGATTCACTCTGAGTGATCGAATGAATTCTGCACGCCGCTGAAGGACTCTGTGTATTATTGATCGTGTCTGTAAAAATCCTTCATCATCTCCACAGATATATTCCTCTAAACAGTTCTTCAGGAACTTACTTCAATCTTCCGTTTTATTCTTTCTCCTGTGTTGTCTTATTTGGTCACTTGGTATATTACAGGTTTTCCCGCCCAATTTCATCCGCTTTGCATTCGATTTAACGATGCGGTCATTCAAGTTCGAGTGAATTTGAATGATCACCGAGATCGACATTCAAAAAGGTAACTAGTTCATTCAATGTAATTTCATCAGCATGCGATTTCTTGAGTTTCTCACACAATGGTGTAAAAAGGGCATTCGAATTCAAAATGCAAGTGCAACACATTCAAATTCGAATCAGCACCGCCGTGGAGAGGGTTAAGGAATTCAAATTCACGATAAGGCAAATAATTACAAAGTATGGGTAGTCTTTTTCGTTGTTGCTTTTATTCTCTGTAGTTACTCAGCTGTTGAAGATGCAAACATGATATACCTTGGAAAGTGATTTTGACTCATACTAGCTAATAACTCGTATAACCCCACTTTCAAACACATACATTTACACTTTATTCATACACGATTTGGGCCGCTGCTATCTACATTACAGAGTATGCGTGAATATCTCAAATACGGGCAGAATTGGTGGAGGAAGCATGACCTTGACAACCAGCAAAACTGGCGATATAACCCTTTGATGAAATATGTCTATCTACAGCTGATCCAATCGCGGCAAGTTATGATATGGACACGGAGAACTAAGGAATGGAATCGAAATGGAACAATATGGATTTGGACGTATAGGACTCCTGAGATATTCTAAGATATGGCTATTTCATAAATGTTACATCCATACTGTTTGGAGTGAATTGAAAGTGAAAGAAAGATCGACAGGAAAGAAATACATACAATACAACTGAGATGATTAAATGAGACTTTAAAATGAATATGATTATTGTATAGGTTTTCCCGCCCAATTTCATCAGATTTGCATTCGAATTAATGATAAGGCGTTCAAATTTAAGGGATTTTTGTCACTGCTCTACTCTCACGGTTCATTTTAAGTCTTTGAGTATTCAATTTCATTTCATGACATTCCTTTTGAATTTTATTTTATTCAATTTAGAGATAAATTCAAAAAATGGCATTCAATTTCGCGCCAGCTGGATAGACGTTCAGATTCGCACCAATTATCAGTTTCAATATCATTTATAGGCACATAACTTCGACCTTTGAACGTTCAAATTGAATTAGCATAACCAAGTCCTGTAATTCTATGCAATTCTTACGAATATTCTTACGTTGATGAATGGCAAATTCATCAACGTTCAGTGTAATCATTTCAATTTCAACATTTCTTCTTCATGTTCTTTTTTTTATTCGGCTAGTTTCACTTTATTTCCCCAACAAAATGGATATCACATTACTTTATAGAATGGTTAAACTCCGACTTTGCTAACAATAATAAGAGATCACATGAGAACATCGATGTGTCGAGTGTGATTATAGTCGTATTACAGATTTTGTTTTCAATCACGTTTGAGGTTTGAAATGTGTGTGAGATACAATGCGTTGGGATATTCTTTCTTTTACATAATCATTTATAATTTCGATGTTCAGTCTCTCAGTCTCTTCAGCCTTCAATCTGTTGACGCGCCAGGCACCTTGGCATGTACTGTACGTCTGAAAGTGGTTGTGCCATAATTCAAACAGATGGAGAATATACAAAGAACATGAAAAACGAAAAACACTGCCCAGATGCTGTAAATGTTTGCCTATTCGTTAATTTGAATTCCTTAAAGGGAAGATAAACCCCAAGAGCAATGTGGATTGAGTGAAAGCAGCAGCATTAGTAGAACACATCAGTGAAAGTTTGAGGAAAATCGGACAATCGATGCAAAAGTTATGAATTTTTAAAGTTTTGATGTTGGAACCGCTGGATGAGGAGACTACTAGAGGTTATGACGTATGAGTGGACAACAATACCAAGAAAATATAAAGAAAATTCTGCAAAAATCAATTTTTCATGAAAATTACAAATTCCATCAACTTGATATTGACATATGTTAAGGGTAGCAATTATTTCCCCTGCTTTCTGAAAGCGGTTGGTCCATTGCTCTTTTATAATTCTAGAAAAGTGAATTTTTGTTGAATTTCCTTTATATTTTCTTTGTATTGTTGTCCACTCATACGTCATATCCTCTAGTAGTCTCCTCATCCAGCGGTTCCAACACCAAAACTTTAAAAATTCATAACTTTTGCATCGATTGTCCGATTTTCCTCAAACTTTCACTGATGTGTTCTACTAATGTTGCTGCTTTCACTCAATCCACATTGTTCTTTGGGTTTACCTTCCCTTTAATGTTCATCGCAGCTGTGCTGGTGCGAATTTGAATGCGTTTCACGTGCATTTTCAATTTGAACGCGCTGTTTACACGTTTACATGTGACAAAATCAGGAATTCGAATGCTGATGAAATTAAATTGAATAAACTACTTAGCTTTTTGAATGTTGATCTCGGTGATCATTCAAATTCGCTCGAAAATGAATGCTCGCATCATTAAATCGAACGAAAATCGATGAAATTGGGCGGGAAAACCTATATCATCCAATATGACAGCGAAAAAAAAGCCCGTAGATGTTGTGTAAGTTGATCGAATTCGAACGTTCAAAGTGCGAAGTTGTGTTCCTATAAATGAAGTTGAAGGTGGTATTTGGCACGAATTTGAACGTCTATCCAGCTGGCGCGAAATTGAATGAATTTCTCTCTAAATTGAATGAAATAAAATCTAAAAGGAATGACATGAAATGAAATTGAATACTCAAAGAATTAAAATGAACCGTGAGAGTAGAGCAGTGACCAAATTCGCTTGAATTTGAACGCCTTTTCAATAATTCGAATGCAAATCTGATGAAATTAGGCGGGAAACATATATTACGCATGATCTTTGTTCATTGATGTTGTCATCATACCTTTTAAATTCATCAATTTGACACTAATCAATCGTTTTTGCAATATTTGTTTTCCTTCCATTTTTTTTATATCTTTGATGAGCAAATGTGTTTGTAAACTGCATTTTAAATTGAATTGATTTGAAACGACCGTGATACATTTGTCCTTACAATATGCTCCCAACTGAGGAAGTACATCAAATTAATAAAACAATCACAATCACCGACAATGGAGCCAATAATTACCACAATAATTACCACAAGAAAGAATTAGGAAGCAGGTATGAGGGGATTGCAAAGAAGGTGATACTCTTATGGACTAATCGTGAAAGCATTGATTCAACATCTCTTGTCGACCTGACAACTTTTTTATAGCCTACGTCCTGAAAATTGGATGTTTCTCCGCGCATTCATGAGCGAAAACAATGAAAATACACATAGAATCGCATTGCAAAGACTACCCATGAGCCACTACTGACATTGGATAAAGAGAAATTCACGGTCATTCTGAAACATTGTCAGTGCATCTGCTTTCACGCGATAAAAACAGGCGACAAAATAGTCCTGTCCCCCCCCCCCCCACCCCCCCCCCTCTCTCTCTCTCGCTATGCTATCGGTGTTATTCAGTTGACGACGCCAATGTTGTATGCAAGTCTCTGAAAAATATGGAACAATACATACGTACAGGTGAAACTTGACATTAAGACATTTAAAAACATTTAACAGTTTAATGTCAAGATTGCATTGCAATTTACATAATAATCATGTTATTAAAGGCTCTAGGGATCCACGCAATTGTGATGAATCAACACGTATAAACATGAAAACTTACATAAACTATGAATATAAGCAACAAATCGGCACTGAAAAGAGAAAGGTTTGTTATTCCATCAGTGTGAATCTTCTGGCTTTTGTTCCCGAACAGTGGTTTTGTTCTGTGTTTGTATGTGTGTGTGTGTCATATCATTTTAATTCCCGACAGCCCATACATCAACGAGGGCATCTACTATGCAACAGATAATTTCCTCGTTAACATGCAGCAACCGCAAGCATAAATGAGATTAAACTTTTCTTGCGTACTACATCTACATCCAATTAGAAGTGGATGATCTTTGGCCGAGTAACAAATGACACATTTCCTCCAAATCCAGCCAGTCTACTCTTACCGATAAAATCAACTGTGTATTGCAAAATAAAAAAGTAAAACAAATAACTCGCAAGTTTTAATCCATCAATGCTATTCGTGAAATGAAGTCTTTTAGGGAATTGAGAGTTTACCCTCCTGCTGCAGGTAAATTCTATCCCTCTTTTCAAACTGGCGCGAAATTTGCTAAACGAATCATGCAAAAGTGATTTCGTGGGCGTTAATCAGAAGTCTATATTTGTATACACTCGTTATCTTGGTACCTCGTATATGACATAACATGTGCACACACACACACACACACACACACACACACACACGATAATTTATGCTTGCCTGAGGGATGCTCAGCGAATCTAGGCATTCTCATCTGCACATGCATCATGTAGAAACGTTTCAGAAAAGTTTTTCTATTGAGTAAAAAAAAAAAAAAAAAAAGCATCTCCCTTTATCCCCTGATAAGGCCAGCTGGCAGATTGCGTCACACTTTTCGCAGCCTGTCAATGCGGATCGCAGGTAAAAAAATCTCGCCCTTTTTGCCCGTCGCTTAGCTCAGGGAAAGAAGACAACAGCGGCCAACTGTTGGCTCCAGACACTGTTGCGTCCGAGCGGATCAACACTCGGTCAACCTTTGGCTCGAAACTCGTGCGCATGTGGGGACAGCTCGCCGGATTGTTTCACAAACATAATAATCTCCGATAACCTCTTGGAAACATGGTAGCGCTTCCCTTCTTGTTCCTCGCCCTTTTCAGCTGCATATGGCCGAATTCTTCTGTGGCATGTAGAATTCAAAGTAAGTTATTTTGTTTGTTTGTTTGTTTGTTTCGTTAATTAGTTATGGGAATTTATTTAATCGCCTTTGCTCACGCGTGAAATCTATTTCTTTCGTTAGAACCAATACTGAATGCAAGGTAATCTTCATGTAATTTGTTGGCAACCTCCTTTCATTGTTTTTTTTTAATTTCCCATCATTTTAGTTACTGCATATGCAGCCAGCTTTATTATGAGTTGTCTGTTTAAGATTACATCCTTTTGAGTTTATAATCCACTATCTATTTTCCCTTACTGTACATGGTATTGAACGTATAGTAGATGGGTACGTAGGCCTGCTCTCCCTAAATTTTTCAGAAGTTTGTTTTCGCGACTTTCAGAATCAAGTGCCACTATAGTCCATAATAGCAATTCCGTCCTGTTCGAATAGCTGTAATATGTTTTCATGAAATCCTGCATGTATGTAGCAGGACAAAAAGAGATCTTTGTTATTTGGAAATCTGTCAAATTTGTCAACATCAAGAATAGCCTTTATCCGACAATATCATTATCACCAACGCGTTTTCAATTTCCCGTTTGTAATTGGGAAAAAATATCTTTGAATTTGCTGCCGCGACATGTAAATGTTTTTAAATCATTTGTCCCTTGTCTGTTTTGTTTTGTTATGTGTGAGTTTTTTTGTTCGAAAATTGTAACTATTAGCAGACAATTCCTATAAAAAAAAACATAGAGCCGGTGACTTGAATCTAGTACGTTTATCGGACATTTTCTGCATTTGATCTTTTTCTGCTTTCGAACCCTGCCATTAACCCTCTGTGTGCGACATTCATTTCCTGTCCATAGGTTTCTATGTGAAATTTGTGCACATTTGACTCATTGGCAGAGAAAGGGTTAAAGTGCAACAGTGATCTCCATCTTCTTCTGGAAATCATCACGATGTGATGAAAGTAGAAATGTTCAATGTTCAATGTTCAACTTTATTTCCATTTCCATTGAATAAACAGGGAAAAATAATACACAATACATACAACGGAACATATTTTTTACAATTTCAAAGAAAACGTACATGGATTGTGATCACGAGTAACAACAGAAATTCCTTTTCTAAGGTATATACATAATATACATAATACAAAGATTAGAATGGAAATGGAGGGTCCCACTAAAAAGCAAAGCTTGTAGGGTATGGGACCCTCGGAAAATACATACACAGAATCAAAGAAACCAATGTCAACTGACATTAAATTAACTTAGGAAGGGAAAAAAGAAAGAAAAAAAAAAGGAAAATGAGACTATGGTACAACACGCGCCATCGTGGACACAAGCACACTGGACTTCATGATGTAAGTGCAATGATAAAACGCTCTCTGGATTGATATTGCGAAGGATTGGGTGTATATACCGGTATGAATGCAGCAGAACGGATATAAAAAAAAGAAAGAGAATAGACATGCTGTTGTCTGGTACAATAAAAATAATATCTGAGAAAAACTTATATTTGACAGATTATTTTCTTCGTAAGATGATTTCTGTATGATTTCTTAATGCTTGTAAAAAAAGATGACTTGATTGAGACAATAAAACCGAACCTAATTCGGTTGTATATCATAAGATTTCAATACAAATAATTTTGATTTGAAAAGGGGGATCACGAAGCAGGAGGTAAAACATGCTAAGAAAGAATGCAAACAATACTACACATCGAACAGTGCTATGACTTGTCATCAGAAGGCTGGATATGGTTATGAGAACAAACATGTTAAAACCTCTGAGACTTAAACTTTGCAATAGATTCACTTTGTTCATTTTGACAGCTTAAGGGTACTTTTAAGATGGTAGTTTCACTTTGTCTGTGAAACGTCTTCTTGTCACTTCAAAATTCGAAAGACAATATTTTGAGGCAGGCGTCAGTTTTGAGAATTTGTATGGTGTATTTTTCAACACAGAATGAAATAAAGAGAATCATTACATGCCACTTCCATTTTCAATCTTATCGGTATTTTCTGCTGCTGTTGAATATGCATGTATGAGTGTCCACTTGCAGAACAATATCATCGTAGAATGGGAAACCTACATCACTCAACTCGCAAAAAAAAAAATCAAAATGCAGAAAATGTTAGCTATCACAGGGTAATATATATAATATACATGTTGTTTCGATATTTTGTTTCTGATTTTCACAGACTTCATTATGTATAGGAAAGGAAGGATCTAAACAATATATCTTTATTGGTCGAGAATATTGACAGTAAGTGGCTGCCGATAATCCTTTGAAAGAAAACTAAGACAGAAAACACACGCACACACAGAAGACATTAAAAGTCCAGAGTTACCTTTCCTCATGTGATATACATATTACATCTAACTTTTATGCCTCTCGTTTTCCACTAACAGGAAAATCCTATCGGAGTTGGCCTGTGCTTCAAACCTGCATACGTGGGAGTATAATAACAAAGGACATTTGGACAGAATTGAATACACTCATCTTCCTTTGTCCTTCGAATTATGTATTCATTTATTAATTTTTGCTAATGCGAAGCACCATGTTTCTGGTTTTGTTTTGTTTTTTTCTCCTCAGGTTGCTATGACTGCAGGACATGCGGAGCAAGAATCCCTGGATGTGAATCATGTTTATACGGCATCGTAAGTTCACACAATTATCGTTTCAACGACACGTAAATCTGGAGTCGATTTTATGAAGAGGTTTGGAGTTTTTGCGTATATATGCATATATATGTATATATGTATATATGTATATATATATATATATGTATACATATATATATATATATATATATATATATATATATATATATATATATATTATATAAATAACCATTTCAGTTGCCATGACAGCCGCTATATAGACAGAAGCACGTAGCCTGTGAGTGCTACTTTTGTAACTGCAAGTGCTCTTACTTGAAATGATTGCAAACGTTCTTGTGAAACAATCTTCTGATGGTGATGGAGATGACTATATGTTGACGGATGATAGTTGCGTTTCGATATTTCATGCTTCATACTTTCATTTTTTTCGTGTGAAAATTATGATACTTCCGAAACTATATTGAGTAAAGAGAAGTTGATTACAAGGGCAGGGATCATGGTAACAGCAGCAGTCGAGTGTCGTATTGCTGGTCATATTCACCTATAATACAACAAAGATGACGTATAAACTATATACATAAAAAAAAAACGTGTCTTCATCTATTCAAGAACAATTATTCAGTGGAGCAATAAAATATATACGGGATAACTTTTGAAAGGCACGTCCTTTTAACCACGTAAATGGAAAGAAGTATCTGTTAAACTATTACACTTACTTGCTTGAAATAAAACTTTTGTAGTACCATTTTCACGAAAGAAGAAAAGTCGATAAATGTTCGACATAGTGTAGGAATATGTATGATTTTAAAAAAAACCCGGCAGATATAAATATTACTTACATGAACATTTAACATTAACATTTAACATTTAACATTAACACCATTTGGATGCATTGTTAACCATTGTTTTTTCTCATATTTCTCTAAAATCGATTTAAATCGTGACAACATTCTTACTCCCTAGTCTTCCTGACAAAGGTGTGGCTCGATCTTTATATTGAAGGTATAGTGAACAGAATATAATCAATGTACGCTTTTGTATTACATGAAGTTACAGTAAAATATACAAGAGTATAAAGAGGGCTGTGACACTTCAAAATTTAGATATAAACAGTGAATTAGGTCGCAACTCATTACTGCTATGCAAACTGGATGAGGAGATGTTGCCATTAACTCACAAGTAGGGCCTATACCATCGACCTGCACACAAACCTTTATTAGATTTCTTCTTTTGAGACTAATTTAGGAAGAATACCTCTCATGAGATAGAATAGATTGTTGTAAATACGATCTCGGAATTATGAATTTTTCGAGGAAGGAATTTAATATCGTTTTGAGTTATCGACGGTAATCATATATTTTATGATATGAATGTATACAAACCAAATTGAGAGTTGTGACGACATCATCACCTGTCATATTTGCATAATGCCATGGTAACTGACATCACTGCTTTCTGGTAATATATGAAGATTTTCAACTCTTACTTTTATATGCTTCATGTTTATTGAAACTTCTCCCTTACCTTTTTAATTTGTAGTAGTAAAGGACATCATAGTATTCAAAGGCATGTTAAGTTTTTCAGGACATCGGAATGGGTACAACAATTATACAAAGTGTAAAAGAAAAATGCATGAATTATGAAATGCCCCGCAATTTCGAGCGATGACAGAGTGAAAGTATGAAATCTCTTTCATAAGGTGGGAGAAAAAAGGATGAAGTAATAGCAACGACATTCACAAAGCTATATTAAAGGTTATCACGACTGAAGTAGCGATGTTGACAGGTGGGATGTTTTGTGTAGGTGCTGTCCAAACAGTGTGCGGCGCCGTTCCCGTCTTGCTTCCACCGTGAGTGATCTCGCATGTCGACTCTGAAGAGGAGAGAGAGAGAGAGAGAGAGAGAGATTTAAAGAATTACAAAGAGCAAAGAGAGATAGATACAGAGAGAGAGAGAGAGAGAAGAAGAAATAGGACGTATATAGAGAGAAAGATCGAAAAAGATGGAAAACAGGACGTACGAAGAGGGACTTCCAATAAATGATTATTGTACGAATTTCCGTCGTTTTGAGTAACTTCATTGCGCTTTCAAATTCCAGTGTCATACTGCCTGATTATTGGACAAGTAACCGGCCTGTATTCTAGTAATCAACCAAAACGAACATTAGATAACAATTGTTTTTCCGTATTTCGATGCTCGATTCTGAACCGATTTGAGAGTATTTTTATACGCTGCTTTTATAGGAGCCCCGCGAGAGTGTCAAGCCTCAAAACATTTTACTTCCATCCACATCACAAGTTCAATAACTTACAACTCATTTACAAATGTGTTGGTATGACCTTGTTATCAATTATCCAACTAAGTAACGCTTTGTTATACCGGATATAACGATATTATGGTCTTTGCTTACATGTATTACAGTGCACATGATTTCTAAACAAAAAGAAGACAACCTGTAATGAATCATAACAAATGAGGTAACGAGCGTAGCAGTACAACATTCATATCAATACAAAAAAAAAACAACATTCATCACATTCCTTTGATTTTTATGTTGAGTGGAATCCATTCATTGCAATCACTTTTAAGTTCTAAAAATAGTACTAAATGACCATATCCAAAAGTGATAATGGAAGTTTGCTATATACAGACTAAAAAAGAGGTTCGCACACCATATGTGTTAACACGCCAAAACAATATAAATCTCATGTTTATTCATTCGTTCTTTGTTCAACTCAAATGTGTAACAGAAGTTATGATTCCAGACTTACATGACAATATTGCACATCCAAATCTATATATCTCATGGAGAATTGTTTATTGTTTAGTTTATGTTCGTATTTCACTTTGATAAATTATGTACAAACAATTTTGTAAGGAATAAGCAGACATGTACAAACATTTAACATCTTGTACAAACAGCACGTTACCATGGACAATGTTTGAATTAAATAAGTATGGTAATTTCAAACAGAGACATGCGTAGTTTTGAGCGATGTAATGATATCACCAATTTAGATTAAAGAAATAATAACTATAATGAGAAAATAGGAAATGATTTTAAAAGGGAGGGCACAGCATGTTAATCAGTAAATCCCTTTAGTGGAGACAATACGATCAGTCTTGACATAATTGGACACTATACACTATCTGTCTATATAGCAATATCAAGTAGCCTAAATTTAAAGAGCATTAATAAAAGGAAGGTCAAGCTAAATAAAAGAAACATGTTCAATCAAAATAACAGTAAAAGACGGCACGTTTAAATTTTGATGTAATATATCCCACAGATATTTTTTTCTCATCAGTCACTCGTCGGAAGCGAAGTTTTTTTTAATTTATTTGTTTTTATTATTATTTTTGGTTGTTTTTACTTTCGGCCATCAGTCGAATGTATCAGATTGCAGTCTGATGAATCCGACTTGTGTTGGTCGACTATCAGGTCCGTGTCAGACATGTCGGGGGTGATCCGATGAGGCAAGATCGTCCGATGAGGAATGGGGTTTGCGGGATCCTGAAAAGTTGCATACAGGGGAACACGGCGATTAACAAAAACATGTACAGAATGTGAAGATTACGTGAGTGCAGAAAATTTTAAAGAAACACAATGCGAAGTCTTTGAGATCTGAATCTTAAAAAAGTCGACTCAGCAAAATAATCATAAATTTGTGCAATCAGCCTATGCTCTTACTAAATCTACATACAAATATTCATTTGATAACATTAGCTTCAGTTTTCCTTTGGAAATACTCAGTGATGGACTTTGAGTAACTTCCTCTGGCGGTCATACCAAAATCTAAGCTCTATATAAAAGCAATTTTTAAAGAATATGAAGATTTTGCGGGGGAATAATACCAGGCTTGATCTAATTGTACTTATTGATTGTTGTATTTGAGAATATTTACCAATTTGTAATTTTAGGACCATTCCACCGAACAAGTATACCATGATTTAAGTATGGTAAAATAAATGTATAGAATACAAGTTAAAAATAATGAAGTGGAGAAGGGAGAAAAAACGATAATTTGTTTAGGATGTCAGTACTTTGGAAAATAAATCTATTTGAGGTTTCCATAACAAATTGCTATAAATATGCAATCCAAGAAATTTTGTAGAATCCAATTATTATGAAATAGTCTTTCGAAAAATTAAAATTCCTGGTAGTACGTGGATATAGAAACACTAAACAGCACAACATGTGTTCGTATACAATTACTGAGTGATATCGTTATATAACTTACACTCAGTTTAGCACCATATTTTAAGGAAACCAAAACCAAAACCCAAATAACAAATCGGATTGACTGAAAGTAGCAATATTAGTAAAATATATCATTTAAAGTTTGAACAAAATTGGAGTGTCGATTCAAAAGTTGAATTTTTTAAGTTTCAGGGCAGTCATTGCTGCATAGGGTGACTACAATTCATGACTCAATTGTGGACAACAATATTGAGAAAATGTTTGGAGAATTCCACAAGATTTGATCTTTCATGGAAAGTCACATTCCATCGACATGCTATTAACACATGTTAAAGGATGGTACAGTATTGGTGGAGATGAGAATTGGGCTTTTAACTTTTTGTGAGATACTTATGAAATAGTACAGAGCATACCATTTCAAGAGGAATTCAAAGTTTATTTGATGAAAATCTGGTTAAGAATGACTGACACATTCAAAAACAAAGTAAAACAAAGCGATCGTAATAAAACGTGGGTCCCACACTTTATCAGAATCGCTTTGCTTTGGATATCTCAGCCATTTCAAAACCAATTTTTATCAAATAAACCTTAAATTCCTCATGGAATTACATGCTCTTTCATGTTTCATAAGAGGTTTCTCATTATCTCACAAAAAAAAAATTGTTAGAAACCTGAAATTAGGTCTCAACCAAAACTTACAATCCCTTTAAGGGTAATATTATTCCCTCTGTTTTCTGAAACAGGTAAGCAGAGTGCTCTTTCATAATGCCAGAAGAGTGAAAATATGTTGAAGTTTCTTTATATTTTCTGTATATCGTTGTCCATAATGACGTCATGAACTGTGGAATAAGTCTCCTTGTCCAGCGATGACGGCATCGAAACTGTAAAAAATCATAACAGAACAGAATGTCCAATTTTCCTCATACTTTCACTGATGAGTTCAACTATATAGTATTGGTTTCTTTTAACTATGTATATTCACAATATCTCTCACATCTTGTTAGATTATGATGTGAAAAGAACATGCTGGAGTCATCGGCAAATGAAATAAAGGATAAAACGTTATCATAGTAAATCAGCAACAGTGGTCCTATGGTTTGATCCATGGGAAACTCCACAAGATAGTAGATTAATGCATTCCAGTAGCAAGACGTTCCACAGGGTTTCAATGAATGAATATTAAACGTGTTCAATTACTGCTTTACTGCAATAGAAACATACAAAGAAAAAGTAATATGTCGTTGAACGGGGAAAAATAGGACGGAATCATACTAACATTCTGCTGGAAAGGAAAGGTCCAGAAGAAAGAGAAATACTGCAAAAACTGCGAAAAGTCGTCAATGCAATATCCGTCTTTCGGGAGCTATTAGCAAGTACACGACCCCATGAATTTATAACGCGCCTAAGTGCATTACCTGCGCGGGGGTAAAAAAGCATCAGAACAAGCCCTCAGAAACGCATTTTGCAAACCACGTAGGAATAGGCGCCGGAGAAGGCGAAGAGATACAAGAAAAAACAATATGGACATATAGGGAATATGCAAAGGGGCCATATGCGTTGTTTTCGAGGTCAGATTAATTTCCAACAAATGTCGAATGATATATGCACCTGGGCTGTGGATCCGTGTGCAGGGGTCGTATATAGGAAAGTGATATGGGCAATAGGTGCTACCGCGTGGCTTGTGCTGCTCGGGGTAAAATAATGTAGATTGGCGTCAAGCTGAGAATTTAAAAGTAGGCGGAGAAAAGGGGGAGGGGTGCAATCTTAAGCGGATCTGGCTTAATTGTTTTCTTCCTGAGGCGAAAGATTGTGACTTTTACACCCGGTACCATCACCCTGGGTATGGAGGCCGAAGTCCTCGTGGCAAGAAACCAATTTCAGCAGAATGGATGCGGGGTTTAATAGTTAAAGTCGAAAATGAAGAGGACAAGGTAATAAGTTGCGTGAAGAAAGACAGAAAATACGTGTTCACTCTTTTGTCTGACACGCTATTTGTGTACATCTCTTCTTCCTATGTAGCTCAGGGTGACAAACAAACACACACACACACACACACACACACACACACACACACACACACACACACACATACATAATATATAATATACTATTTCTCTATATACTGCTCTTCCGGACTTTCGAGGAGGCAAATTTAAACGTTATCGTTACCCTCTTTCAATAAGATATGATGAGTTGGCATGAATAAGCTATCCTTACATTCATAGACAGCTTTATTAGCTTTGCGTGTAAATGGTTTATTAATGATCCCCTTGTCCTTAAGATGGAGTGAATTTGTGCAAGAAAATTAGACACACGAGACCAAAATTAATGACCTGTGCTATTTACTCAATACAGATCGAGAGCAAATTATTCGCCTTTCAGTTCATAAATTCATAATAATAATAATAATAATAATAATTGCATTTATATGGCGCTTCATACTGACGTTTCTAAGCGCACTTTGCTACTCATACAAATAGACTAGAAAACACAATAACATTAACAAAATTAACGTTAACAGTAACAAAAGAAGAAGAAAGAAAAGAAAAGAAAAGAAAAATACATGTGATACAATGGTACAATAATTGATAACTGTGTGCGCCTCCAGAAAAAAAAATTATAATAATGATTATAATGAATATATATCATATAAGTGTGCGTGTGTTTGTGAGTGATGTGTGCCTATAATCAGAAACGTATATGTATGTATATATATATATATATATATATATATATATATATAGGCTTATACATATAATATATACATATACATCCCTACAAACATATCCTGTTTGTGTGTGTGTGTGTAATGATACTCTCTAAAAAAAAACGAGTGAAAATTTTCACTCTAAAAAGAGTGAATATAAAAAGGAGTGAATTTCGAGTGAAATTGGAGTGAATTTTGAGTGAAAATGCTCATTTTCACTCATTTTGGAGTGACGTCAGGGATCACTCCAAAATCTTCGAGTGATCCCTGATGTCACTCCAAAATGAGTGAAAATGAGCATTTTCACTCAAAATTCACTCCAATTTCACTCGAAATTCACTCTTTTTTGTATTCACTCTTTTTAGAGTGAAAATTTTCACTCGATTTTTTTTTAGAGAGTAGAGTGAATTGCCTTTGGATGCTATTTTACTCCGTTTTCTCTACTTAACGCAAAGTCGAGATGGCATAACTCCGTCACACTATAAATCACTCTGTCTTCTTCAGGTTTGGGAACACATCTGCATCGTTATTGCCATCGTGCCTAGTATGTACCACGAGGATCGATATGTCTTAACTATTGCATCGACATGTAGAACGCATTAATCCAACAAAACAAAATGCATAGACCCATTGCTCTCTATGCTGATCTCTCGTTTTTCATTAGGCCCAGTCAGGTGGCAAGCGGACACCTCCGGCGCCGTTCATGTGGCCTTACCCTCATCTCTTTCCGCCTGCCGAACAAGAAACGGATACGATAACAAGATTTCTCGAGGCAGACAAGGAAAGCCGCGACGATTCACAAGAAGCAGCCCTACAGGTTTGTGGACAGCAAATGCAATAATTCATTGATTACATAAATCATCGTAATTACGATAACAATTACTAGACATTACCATCAGTGTAAAATGATTGATGGTCGTAATCGCCATAATTATAATCACGATGAATGTCTTAATGAGTTAGAGTAGTATCTGTGGAAAGAGTGGTAGCTCTATAAACCAATAAAACGCCAAACAAAAGAGTTTTATGTATAAACTGCAAACTTTTCATAGCCTGTCAGTGAGCATTCTCATTCGACGGTGAATTTATTCAACTTATCAGTCATTATCTATTTATCTCATTCATCTCATAATTATACACCATGGAAAGACTCACGAGTATGTACCTTTGATTCAATTTCTCATTTGGTGTTTTCTCTACAGATAATATTTTCAGCTCTACGGAAAACACAGAAGGAGAGCGATCACTACTAGCAGTAAATCCCAGCCGTTACCAACCGGACAATACCTTCATTTTTGTTGGCGTGTAAAGACATGTTAATTGAACAGTGTTCGCAAATACCCGTCGATGCCATATCGATGGATGTAACGGAAGTAATAAGCCGACGAGATCTATCGCTACCGGGATGGTGGAATACTCCCAAACTAAATTCTGTTGTTTATTAGATAATGCAGGGGAAAAGACACAGATGCCTTGGTAGAGATATGTTGTAGGAATAGATACATCAATGTATATTGTGTATATACGTTTATTTATCAGAGGAGATTTCACGTTTTTCTTGCGCTTACTTCAACATGTATAACAGTCCATTATGAGGCGCCATTTTTTCTTTTGTATTCTGCTGTCGAAGAGCACGCTACTTTTCTTTCCATGCCAAGTATTTTCAACTAATATTCATAAAGCATTGAAAACGAATCACGGTTGAACGATTAATTGAGTGAAATGGAATTACTGTTATTCGAGTGAGGATTATGAAAAAAGGAATATCAGAAAATCATGTTCTATGACTTCATCTTAAATGATGTGATATGGGATATCGCAAGTCTCAGAGAACTGGTTATCTGGTCGATGTTTACTTGCGTGTTTGTTTGTCTTTCTGAATACTTATGTAAAATGATATCAAAGTGACTTCTCGATTACAAAGCAAAACGGCTGACATGTACAGAGGCGCTGGATGAACTTCATATTTGGAGAGTTGCGGACATTCTACTCAAAGGAATTCATTTTGATTTATCTTATTATTTCTCTAAATGTGTATTTCACTAATTTGTAAAGTATATATTCCACATCGAGATAACATCCTATAAAGAAAAGGTATGTCATAGTAATACTTGTGCATCTGCATAGAAAATCAAATCAAATCAAAACAAAACAAAACGAAACGAAACAAAGGCATCAAATAACAGGACACTGGTTTGATCAGCTACGTTTCTACTTGGGCTGATTATCAGATGACCAGAATCGTCAGATTGTTCGTCTTTGATATTCGCATCCCTCACTTAAAAATCGTCAAGTCTCAAGTTTCCTCGCCAATATAATGTGCAGTACTGTATGTCGCTAAAGGGTTAACTCAAAACAAAGCAATTAATTCCTTTAAACCAAAATATGATGCAGAGATATTTCTTAGTTTCTCTCACGTCTTTCAATAAAACGTTTTGTTTAAGTTTCGGATCTCCTTATATCTCGTTCACATACTCTCGTCACCCATAGCGCATTTGTGTACTGTTTCTTTTTTATGTAGTTTCATAAGGAAGGTAAGAATCGTTTACCAGCTTCGTAGCAACAAAAAGTGATTTAAATCTATATGAGTTAGGACACTAACTTGTAATAGGATAATCTACGGGAGTACGGGGAAGACATGATCGTCTTTAGAAAGTGGATGACCATGTAGATTACATCCAAGCATGTCCTCATTCAGTACTGTGGTGTGTTTTTATTTTAACTGGAATTTTCCCTCTCCCACTTGTTAGTGGTGTACGTGCGAATGTTTTCCAAGGTGGATTTATATACACACATATGCACACAACTTTGTGCGTGTGTGTGTTTCTTTTCTTGTACAAACGTATATATTTGTCAGAGTGCATGTGTGGGCGTGCAGTGATTGACCAAGACCTCTTTGTATCATGTGTTGCCTTTCCGCCACCTGTTGGAAATTCATAACGTGAAAAGGCGGGCTAAAAGCTGTCCTTTCGCAGAGAGAAGGAAGCAATTTGCCTGTTGATTGGCTTTTTGGTGTCAAATGGTAGTTTAACAGATGCGTGGTGCAAGGAGTATAATGTAGATGTGCTTAACGCGGTTAAAGTGTCACCTTGACGTTTGTGTCAACTGTTTGTAGCGAAGGGAAAAGAAGCATCAAAACGACATGTGATACAGTTATTTTGGCCTTCATAAAGTACGGAGGATATGGCAGTATCAATTATGATACAACAGGTGGATCATTAATGAAACTATGATGAATCTATACACCAGTTGCCCGTTGTCATTATGCACCCCTTCAGTGAACGACTTCTTTTAACTAACTTCGTGGTTATCTTCTGGTCATTACGTCACCGTAACAAGTCTTTTGTTGTTCAGTGAATGCAAATGAAAGAAAATTTCTGTCTTTTTTAGTTCGTAGTTGTCTCTCAGATTACAATGACTTGTGTAATACCACCAATTAGCAAGATGATCAGCAAATACCTTTTGGAGTAACACATGATGAATTGTCTTATGTTGTGATGATGCACTACTACGACATAATTACAATGAATAAGGCGAGCTCCAAAATCTGTGCTCAGGAAATTTACCGGTATTCTGTATTACTTGCAGGCATTCGACCGAATATTTCTCGTCGATAACCTCGTTTCTGAGGAGAGTTTGAGACCTTAAACCTTTTGTTACGTCATTGCTTCGTCTGGAACTCCCCGAGGACGGAAGTCCGCTCCGACACATGGACAAAGCTCTCTCACTTTATGTGGGCGCACGTAGGGTGCCGTTCAATTCGCTTCATCCGATACCGTCATTAAACAACAGTCCCGAATCTGCTTTAAACTGGCATGGTTCCTTATCCTGAATACGGCCTTGCCATTTCGATTTCATTCCCCGTTATATTGAGAGGTGGCATGACACACACAAACCGTCGCTGTCATATATTTTGTGTGGACAGATTTTGTGAATATACATGACAGTCGACTGATTATGACGATTATTTTCGTTGACGCGAAGAAACCTAAGCGCAACCATCACTTTCAATGAAAGCAGTCTGGTGTTCTTATTTTATTGTCCCTTGATTAGTTCAGAGCAGAGGGATGAGAGAGAAATTAGAATATTATATGTTTGTATGTCTGCATTTGTTTTCTAGTATGTGTGTGTGTGTGTGTGTGTGTGTGTGTGTGTGAGTGTGTGTGTGTGTGTGTAAGTGTGTGTGTTAGCAAGGGAGAATATGGATTATTGCTAATATAGGTGTTGCTTTGTTGATGTTGTATCAGATATAGTATGTGTGTCATGCTATTTTTTTTTTAATTTTGAATGTTCATAAGAGCAGTTCTATTAAAGCTTACATCATTGTGCCCTATTCTTCGATTTCCCCCAAGACACGCAAGACAGTGTAATATGGGACTCGTCTCCATCCGCCAAAATACGCCACGCTTACGCCACATCAAGGACATGCATGCCAACATTGACAAAAAGCCCCTTTCCCTTAGTTAGCTCTTTTAATCATTAGCGTCTTCTAAAATCAAACTCAGTGTACAGTGATAACTATGATAAAAATCTTGATTTTTGTTTTCTTTTAGAAACTATATCGAAGCAAAATGGAAACCTTACGAACACAGATAACTATTAATTCTACGATGTAGGCCCTACCGGAGATGTGGCATGATGTTATTCAATGTTGCGCAGTTTATACAACTGTATGTGTAGCGATGACACGCGCTGCCACCATTTCACAAACTAGATATATATATATATATATATGAGATTAAAACATAAAATGGCATTAAAACGCTTTATCCTGGCGAGGAAATTAAGCGCATGTTTTAGAAACAAGACACCAAACAGGTTAGTCATCGCATTCTTCATCAGCGACCAGGATGCGATGTGATGTTAGATTAAAAATCCGTTTCTGAAGCAGAACATACACACAAGGGTATACGTCTGCTCCTGGTCGAGCAGACGTATATATATATATATATATATATATATATATATATATATATATCTTTTTTTTTCTTTTTTTTAATGGATCATACTACAACCGTGCATGCCGACAACAGAATGAATTCTTACAAATTGGTCACTACCTGCTGTTGTTTCCTGTTCCATAGGTTTCGACCTTCATTCAACTTTGTGTGATGATTGACGAGGTAAATAATGAGGACCACTTTGCTATAGGGATTTAGTCCTTTTACTCGTATCATGCCATCAATGCGCGCGTGCCCGACGTGATCGGGTTACAAACCCATTTCATGTGACAAATATCGTGATGAATCAGACGATGCCTTGACGTTTAACTTCCCCTGGGCTACAAGTAAAGTAGGCGAAACAATTTTGACATTGTTTTCGATTCTTCTGTCATGAAAGTAGTCTAGATGAATATAAACAAACAAACATGCCAGCAATGGGGAATACACACGTAGGGGCCTAACAGTTTCTATACGCAATGATGGAGATGGATGCATTATTAGATTAATATAGAAATGAGGTTAAACTTCAAAGATCAATCAACTTGTATATGCATGAGCTCTTGATGTTCATAAACAGTATGTAGGCCCTGTGGTATTCTTGTAACTACTATAGTACTTGCCCATTGCTTTTCAACTTGGAGATCCAGTCATCTAAATCTGGGTGAAACGCTTTATAATCACGTCCCACCGTTCTCATGAATTCTAATTTTATTTTATTTTGTTTTGTTTTTGGGGAGCTTTTGTGGGTCATGCGGACTAAAACAATAATATCAGGAGAAAATAATGAACGCTACGATTATTCCTTCCGTTGATTAAGTATCTATCTATATGTTGATAACACAGACATCACACCCCATTTTTTTTTTTTTTACGTTTTCCAGGATAACTGATAGCATGTAAGTCAGGGGAAAAGTAAATTATCTCTAGCTGATCACACATATGGTAATGATATGGTGTTCATAATCTTTTTTTCTAATGTTGCAGAGAAAATTTGATTTAGATTGCTGTGGGATTGATTGCGGACTTTAGCGACTTGAAATGTTAGAAAATAAAATCAGGTCATCACAACGAAAATAAACTCACTGATACTTTGTTCCAGAAGAAAAATCAGTCAATAAATATTTATACTCATCGTGCTGTCGATATTTCATAAGTTAGTGATCAATATGTCTAGAGTCTACGGTGGATATGTCAAGCGAACCAATATACAAAATACACTTTGCTATACTTTCAACCGTGTAAATGGTATACAAATTTTTAACTGTATTAATATTATATTATGCAATAAACATGACACATATTATGATATCGACAGAGATAAATGTACTGTCTCTAACGCCTTCACTATTTGTCAGTTTACCCGAATGTATACTCTGTCTGCTGTTACGCCTACTGTCATTTCTAGACTTTCAGTACAACTTATATCAATACCGCAATTAACATTACTTTTTTGCGTTCATATTATTGTTTGTACTATTTCTTTATGGCCAAGACCACAGTTATTTTATTGATTATAGCAAAATCTAATCACACTTGTTCGATTCAATTCAAGTCAATTCAAATCAGTTCAGTTTAATCTATTTCCATCAACCAAAATTAATATACAATATGATACAAAGTATGCATTTTTCAATTCATGTTATTGAGCAATTTGAAAAAAAAAAATACTAGTCATGAAATATAATGCAAAATATCTATAAGGATGATTACATATCGAGAAAATAATGCACATTTTGCTATGGGAACTAAGAATAGATACAGCAGTGGATGGTTGGTTAACATCGTCATCTTCATTTTGAATGTTATCAATTCTAGAATTTATGTTGTTTTTACTCAAGTACCATCGTCACCATTATAACCATTAATATTGTCATTACGACCATTTTCACCAACCCCATGGCAGCACCATTTCTACAACAGTATGGCTGCTACTACCATGTCAGCTACATGCAGGCCCAGCTGCTTTAAAAACACCTAGGACCAGATTATACATAAACCACCCAATTTTCATGACATTTCATTTGCAAAATGGTCTACTATGGAGGAGCTTCATTGTTCAAATCGCTGAAAAACACTATTTCAATTCAATTCATTTATTTTCATATACTTCTCATTTATGAATATTACAACAGAAATGATAATAATACAAGTTCTTTTACCTTATAGACAATGTGCAGAAAACAAACAATATACATGGTGATAACACAGCAATTGTAATGATAATTATTGGTCAAAATCGAAATGGGGTTGAACAAAGAGAAGTACGACGGGACCTACATGGAAGTTAGCTTGTTTGGCTGTAAGCCCCGAGTAATCAGTGTTTGTGAAAAAGAAACGGAGAACGGATAGAAGATAAGACCAGGCGATTTAATGGTACCAAATAAGAAAAGCGGGGTATGCCTGTGTGATAAAAAAAAAGAAAAAAAAAACTATACTAAAATGTGAACTATTACTGTGACCAAGCTATCTTTGGTTTCCGGAGTAGAACATGATTTGCATATAAAGCCTACTTTGGTATATACACTATAAACTGTTGTTGCATTAAAACTATCACAAGGTTATGATCAGTATTAGACACAAAAAGTAACATGTATAGCCATTAATTCATTTGGTGTCTGCCGTCAAGCACTGGGTAGAAAGTGAGAGAGAGGTAGAGGGAAGGAGGGAGAGAAGGAAACAAAGTTTAGTGTGGAATTGCTAATGATGAATTCGGAGAGCCTGACGGCAAGGCCCAAAATGCAATCTGCAGCGTGTTGACAAGAACGTTTGATCGGACAATAACATACCGCAATATTACATAAGCCATTACAAATTATTCATTGTTTGCAAGCGTTTTCACATCAGCCCGATAAAAATCCAAGCTCGAGATATTTTCAAATTAGCGCGCAATTTCATTTCCAATTCACATCAGCCCGAAGAGAATTAGCCCGAAATTTTTTCGAGCTAATTCGACAGCTGAGCATGCGCAAACAGTGTCGGGTATACCAGTAGAGCGCACGCTTTCGGGTCACACACGCTAGACATGATGGGATGCATCGCGCTAATTTCTTGAGGCGATTTCACATTATCAAATAGCGCGCTAGTTCGCTATGTTATCCCGCTATTTCAGAAATTTCCTGAGTTGGACTCGAGAAATTTTCTCTATCAGATAGCGCGCTAGTTTGAGTTCACATTATCAAATAGCGCGCTATTTCGTGATCGGGTTAATTTCCGAAGTCAGAAAATAGCACGCTATTTCGAAACATCGGGCTGATGTGAAAACGCCTTCTAATGACTCTTTTAATTTGCGTTTAAAGGAATACAAAGACGAGCAGCTTGTTATTTTGGGGGAGAGGACATTCCAGTATCTGTGGCCAGTATACAAGGGCCTGATGCATAAACGCTAGCAATTGCTTGTGCTAGCCTTTTACTCGAATCCTTAGGCCCTATCATAAAAACAAGCAATTGCTTGCGAGCAGGAGCTTTTGCTAGCAAGCACAAGCAATTGCTTGCTGTCCGCAAGCCATTGGGTAGAGACCAAACATTTTGCTTAAAAACGTATGCATAAAACATACCTTTTGCTTATTCTTGCTATAGCAATTGCTTACGATTTTCCAAACTCTGTAAAATGAGCTTGAGCTTTTTGCTTAACTGGGACGTTCCCTTTTAAGTATCATTTTCATATTCATAGAAGAAAGACCACACTGTGCAGGAGTGGTATAAATCTACAAGAAATTACTCCTAAGTAGTGTAAGAAACTTTTTCGTTTCAACAACGGGAATGTCCAGTGGTTAGCACGCAAAATGTGATGAAAAACAGGTAGGATATCTGAGAGCAAGGAGACCTCTCTCCACGTGGGGAGGTATGTTTTATGCATACGTTTTTAAGCAAATGCTTTGTCTCTAAGCAATTGCTCGCGGGCAGCAAGCAATAATTGCTTGTGCTTGCTAGCAAAAGCTTCTGCTCGCAAGAAATTGCTTGTTTTTATGCATGCGGATTCAAGTAAAAGGCTATAGCACAAGCAATTGCTAGCGTTTATGCATCAGGCACATTGTGTTAACAAGAGTATACGGATCTTTGTGTGTAAGGATCTCTGCGTGTAAAAAAAAACCAACCTATCGCAGTATGGTATACAGACTGTAGATATTATCCTGCTGTAACTGAGTTGCTTTTACTGCGTAACATATCCAGACGTTTGAAATAAAAATACGCTTTCATTTCTAATGCAGCTTATGCTTTGGTATCATCACACAATTTGAAAAGATAGGTTATGTCAAATATTTATCTTTTGTTCAAGATAGCTTTTTAAAAGATTGTCTGCTAACTACTTATGATTCCTCAGAAAAGAGAAAAATCTTGAAGGGGGCAGCAATCGGCAATGCAAGACGGGCTAAACATCGAAGCCAGATAATTGCCATTAGAAAGCTAGGGCAGACAGATTGATTCCATAATCCTCACAAACATGCATTTGTAAAACTCATATTTATGTTGATGTGGGTGTGTGTATATTGTGTATACATGTTACTACCCAGGGGGCGGCGCTATACGTTTTTGAAAGTGAGGGGCCTACTGTATTATGTGAAGAGGGACGTCGAAGCGTTTTTAGGATGTAAGGGGGGGGGGCAGGGATTTTTTGCTGAAACTTATCTACCAAAATTCGGCAGACAAGCCAACAAAACGTCTCACATTTTTGGCTGCCACTGTACTTCCCTCCGAAAATTGCCTGACAAGTAAAAACAACAAAACAAAACAAAAAAACAAAAAACAAAAACAAAAACAAAACAAAGAGAAAAAACAAACAAAGAGAAGGTCAGACCCTATATTGTTTTTTGTTTGTTTTTTATTGTTCCATATTCCACATTTCAACAAATACATAAAACATAAACATCACAATACAAAAGCATGGATGAATTGTCAAGTACAGCTTATAAGACAATAAAACATGTGAAATATGAGGAATCTACATAGAAGCATTGCTTGTAGGGTGTAGATTCCCAGATGCGGATGTGAGATTAATTCTTACTTTGTATATGCAATTGTAGGAATGACATTTTGTGAATTGGAGAAATATAAACGTCGAATAATAAAAAAGAAAAAGGGCGGCCCAAGACTTCTTGAGAGTTGCGTGATCACCCGAGCGAGGTACAAGTCAGATGCAGTGTACAATAGCAGAGATACCAAGATGTGTACAAAGGAAGTTCAGGAGATTATACAGAAATCACGAGCAAGGCACATGTTACATAATCGATAATGACAGTAATGCGAAGTATGAACAGATATCTTCTGAAAAAAAGATAGTATATCTTCTGAATAAAATAGTATATCTGAAGAAAAAAATAGTACATCTTCTGAAAAAAAAAACACAATAGTATGTCACCTCTCTCGGTTGCCCTGACTACCACCACACACTGTAGCACTCGAGTAAACTAGTCTTTTTGTCGCATGGTACCACGCTTGTCTAGTATGTCAAGTCCTCGACATACTGAGATTGTGTTAATCCGAAGACTGTCCGTTAAAGGGAGCAGGTTGAGAGGAATGAGGTAAAAAAGGGGGAAAAAACTCTCAGGACCCCCCCCCCCCCCACCTTCAGCACCCCCCCCAAAAAAAAAAACAGAGAGAGAAAATTCTTTTAAAAGGGTGTTAAGGGTTTTTGTATAATATCGTCCCGCCCACGTTTATACGCGCTTCCGCTTGTCGTGCTGACAGCTTATTTTCTGTCGCTATGATGTGTAACGAGCATACACTAACAATAGAGCTAGCTCCATGCGCTAACATAGCTTAGACATCCCGTGACGCAATAATTTCTACGTGGGTGTGATGTGATACCTACGGCTAATACCAGTGACAGTTCTTATAGTTGTTGCATCTCCAGTGACGTCACTGAAAGTGTTTGAGTTCTGCCTGAAGATCCCATTTACCCATTAGCTTATAGCAATTAAGAATGAAGAATAGTGACGAGCCAATCACGTGTTTGTAAGATAACTGATAAAACTTTGTCTTGGCTGACCAAGGTAGGTGTCCTGAGCTATCGGTATAGATGAAAACAGCCGTGATCGAAAGTATGGCATAAGAAGGTCCACCGTCCTGAAAGTGGACAATGCGACAGATGAGCGACAGAATTAAGCAATAGCCAAATCCATGTAATTACTGAAGCAAACAAACACATATATTATAATCCTGACTTGAGTGGTCATACAACGCAATTATCTTTATGATTCTTTAGCAATGAGATAGCAGAGAACGACCGACATCATTCTCGATGAATACTGACATAAAAATGTTTTGCTTTCTCCTCGCACTGCTAATTTACATCAGCTATTTTCAATTCACATTTTGTCTTATTCTAGAACTCTCACGGAGTAAACAGCGGAATATAAAAACATGTAAAAATATATTTCATTTCAAGTGGACTATTTGGGTTTATGTAAATAATCATTGAAATATCCGCACCCATGTATATTTACGCATGCTGCCATTCATTTCACATAATACGAAACTTACCATACCTTTTTAGCTTCTGCTGGGTATTTCTGCTTTTTACTGATCCAATTCAATATAATTTTGCTCATATCAGGATATTTGTTTGGTTTGCATGCTTTCAACAACAACAACAACAACAAGAATACAATACATTACCTGAACATAGACCATGGTAGAGTCACAGGGTGACAGAATTTTGTCGTTGTTGTTGTTGTTGTTGTCATAGTGTTTTTAATTCAGCCTGAATGCCGAACACGCCATTAGCTGCATCAACATGGCTCTCTGTGAAGTGCGTCCCACAGAACTCTGTGCGTCCCAGCGATTAGAAAAATTGTGAGCCGTTGAGGGCGACATTCCTCCCACAGTAGCACTCATGCAAGCCTGGCAGTCTTGCACAGTAGTCCCATCAAACTCCACAGCAGCGTTGCCAGGTCCCAACAGAGCAAAATCACCAAAAGGCATGTGAAAAATCACCAAAAGCCATAAAAAATCACCAAATTTGGAAAAGCGTAGGTAAGGCTTCAATTTCAAGACAAAATTATGTCAATAAACTTTTATCAAACACTCTGCTCGAGTCTCGGTGCAATTTACGGCGCGCCGTAGTCACACACACTAAATGCAAAATGTGTACGATGTGAATGGATTTATGAGTCTTTGTGTGTGTTGAGTGACAAAAAAGCAGCACAGGTTATGTTTTTATAGGAAATGAGGGGAAAACTTTGGGCAAAATGCATTTTCGTTCTCATTTAGTGTGATTGTTTTTCATTGGTCTCAAAATCACCAAAAAATTACCAAAAATCACCAAATTTTGATTTGGTTACCAGGCTAAAATTTTGTCGCCAAACAATTTCAAAAATCACCAAATTTCACCCTTTTTGGTTACCAAAATCACCATCTGGCAACACTGCTCCACAGTGCCTGGTGGTTCCGCAAGTCGCATAAGTTTAAACATGGAGGTTTCTACCTCCATGGTTTAAACTGCCCAGCGATATTTCAGGTGAGGATGTCATCAAGTAGTCAGTGATGTAAAATGTACAAACACCATTACAGGTCAGCGTAATGCAAGCGAAAGCAAAGAAGATGCTTTTATCATTTTTGCCACTTGTTAGATTGTTTAAAAATCGTGCCTTTTGGCAATGAAAGAGGGTTGCATTCACTCGACGAATATTCACCATCGTATTAGGGCCTACTGCTTATTCGCAAATGGAATATCCTTTGTTTCATCCTATCTTTGCCCCCCCCCAAAAAAAAAAACAAAAACAAAAACAAAACAAAAACAAAAACAAAAACAAAAACAAAACAAAACAAAACAAAACAAAACAAAACAAAACAAAACAAAACAAAACAAAACAAAACAAAACAAAACAAAACAAAACAAAAAACCAAAACACGAAAACTGTTTTCTTCTCCCTTACTCTGATAAACATTTCATAGAAAGTTATGTTTTACTTCAAGAAAACTGAAGTGAATCATCAGCCAAGAGCTTTTATCTCCTCAAAAACTGCTCTTATCATTGTGTACCCACGGTAGATGTCCCCTCACTCCCATTTAACTCGTCGATCTTGTATACGCACGATAGTTTTTGCAGGGATTATTCGTTCCTATAACCACCGCGAGTCCCACGGTCGAGACTGCAATGAAACTCCTATGAGCTTTACGCTTCTTTTTTTATAATTTAAAGCAATAACCGATACCTACGGAACAGCTAATGAATACGATAGCGGACAAGAGTAGAGTTGTACTACTTGTATGATATGTATTATGTATTGTGGTATTTAGAAGGGCGAAATTTCATAATTGTAGAATTCTTGTTCTTGATTGCAAATCAATCTTTGAGAAATGATTTATCTAATACCGCCATCACCGGCAAATTGCAGGCATGGCGCGGTGCCACGCTGCGGCGGTCAAAATTAACATGCCGCGACTAAAAACAAAATTATGATACTCGGAGGACATATTTGTCTAGACAAAGTAAGCCCTCACGTCACGTTTTAAATGATTTGAAATAACTTTTAGTTGCTAGACATGTATTAGGATATTGAGGTGAAATTTGTCTCGTATTCGAAGGAAAGTCTATTGTGTTCATTTCCATATACGTTAAGAATTAACATTTTCCTTTTTTATATACAATCTTTTTCGTAATAGACCTAGGCTTACTCTACCTTTGGTTTATCCAAAATAAAAATGATCTATGTGCCTCCTTGGTCTGTTATATAAACATCGAACTCATGTCGTATAACTACCTGTCACACTCTCTCCGGAGAGTATTCAGCAGTAACAGCCGTAATCGTAGCACGTTTGTTAACATGGTGATAGTTAACTATGTCCCCGCCTCCCTCTCCCCCCCCCCCCCCCCCCCCAAAAAAAAGAGAAAATAATAATAATAATAATAAATGAATAAAAAGTAAACTAATTTAATGAGATTAGGGCCTGATTGCCAAAAAAAAAAAATATGTAAGTATTACACAACCAAGGAGGCCATGGCAGTTATTTCCTGGGGCCAAGCGGTTCTGACTAAGAATGTACTGTATAAACATAATGTATAGACTTGTAAAGGCCTAATCATTTGAACACTATAAGCATGATAAGTTTAGGGTATAAATCTTCCCTACAAGCACATTTTCACCAGTGTATAGCATCGATCCAGGTTTAATACTATAATTATGATTCCTTCCTTATACATAGGGTGCATCGGCGACGAAAACTATTTGCCCTTTGCCGCAACTTGCAATAATCATTTTATTTGTTCAAGTTCAATTCAATTCAATTCAATTCAATTCACTAGCTTGAATTTATTTCCACAAATCTGATAAAACAAAAGATAGATATACATTGTACATCACACCATACATCACAAAGGCAAATGAAAAAATATACAAAACATAGGCTCTATATCAAGAGAAGTGGAGGAATCAACAGTTATAGGCTTAGACCAGCCTTAGTCGAGGTTAATCCCCAAGAAATATAATGATTCAGTTATACATGGACAAGACAAAACACACATCACAAAAACAAAAAAACAACAACAATAAGGCAGGTTAGCATCATGTGTTAATCCTTGTACATAGTAATAATTCAATTAAAAAAATTATATAAAGCAGAAAAATTATTGACTTAATAAATGCACTTTATATCTTCTCTTGAATAAATTCAGACTGTTGAAAAAGCATTCCATGAAAGTAAACCAGCATAAATAGTTACAAAGTTAACCACACTTTGTGCAATTTCGGGTGTTTCCCATTTTTTATCTTGTTAAACTGCACGTTTGGTTGTTTATGTTTAAATACCATCAAAATTTGGTTGCCTGAAGTTTTCTACAATATGTTTCAGATGAATTCCTCATTTCATTCATATCTCAACTGGGAACGCTATGATACTTTTCGCAGGCCTTTGACATAAACATCAGAGTTTGTCTTCCCCGCAGCAGAATTTGTATTGTTTACCAATTTACCTACCTACCTTTTCCTCGGGCCGGCCATCTTTTCAAGCAATGCTTACAATGGCGGCCCTCTGCATTATCATTTCTTAAATATAATATTGTTATTGTAATCCCAGCTGCATAGACATGCATACTGTAAGATCATTAGTTTCCTTTTATATCGTTGTTTATGCAAGTCAAACGACTCTGTTTCAAATATACTTTGTATGTTTCCCATGTTCACGATTATTCAATTTATGTATATATTAATTTGCAGAAAATAAAGTATCTATCAAACAAAGATATTCAACTGCACGATTGCAATCTATTCGTTTCACTAATGGTGTCAAGGAATGGAATTCTGTTGATGGTTATCTTAATACTAATACATTGTACCACACTTTTCAGGTTTAAAGTTCTTAGAGTGTACATTAGACAGATGGTATCCATGACTGACCAGACTTCCTTTCTACCTTTGCCTTTCTTTCTCTCATCTCTCTCATTCTATGTGCACTTGTGATGGATGTGTGAGTGAGTGTGTGCCTATAAAATTTAGGTATATGAACGTGTTTGTTTTTGTCAACTTATGTAGTGCTTATTGTATAAATGTGTTACTTCAATTTGGAATGATTTTGTGTATGCTTTTGTCCTTGTCACAACAAGTGATGGTTTAAATGTATTTTACTTTTTTTCAAGGACTCCAGCAACGAGCACATAATTGCTTCTTTAGGAGTCCCGGCTTTTTGGTATTTGATTCTCTGTTAAGATTTGCATTTTGTTTTATATTTTGCCAATCAAATTTTGTTTTAATCTTAATCCCACCATGTCAGCTAAGTTAAAAGTCACATTTCAGGCATCACATATAAAAATATCGATAGCCTCCAAAATATTAAGCAGCGCTCAATTTGCAAAGCACTGTGAAACTTGATAAACCAAAAAAACAGACAAACAAACAAAACAAAACAAAAAACTGAAAAATAGGCGAGGTGGGAGAAAGAATTAACACCTTCCTGCCGAAATATTAACCCTATAAAAGCCCAAGGGGGAGGGGCACATTGTGCCCTCCTACCGTATCTTCATTTGCCACTCCTACGCCCTTTACCCAATTTCAACCAAATTTGGTGATTTTTCCTAAAATTTTATTACAAACATTTTGATATATATGATTTAGCTATATCCTATATTGCTGGTTGCCATGACAATTGTAAACTGACAAGCATGTCCGTCAGATTTTGTATGTTTTTCTGTTCCAATTTCAGTTAAACATATAATAATGAATGATATAAAGGTTTTCTTGGCTGTAATTTGCTAAAAGACCAAAATGTGAAGTAATTATGGTCGTGAATTGCCGTGAAATGGTCTTCTTATTATTTTCTTTATTTTTATATGACATAGGTATCAAACAATAGATATAATAGAAATCATTGAAAATGCAGAATTTTCCAAAGACTACCTTTTTATTTTGGATCATTTTCACACACGTTTTGCCCGTAGTACAGTATCATTTGCTCATCATAATCTGCAAACTCAAATTCCTATATTACGGAAATATGAAGATGTGATACCAATATAGTTATGTACCTATTCCAAACAATACATCATATACGTCTCATAATGAATAGCGCCCCCATGTGTTGACATTGAAAAATGTCAAAGATTGACTTGCTTCTCGAATTAATGATTGGTATAAAATAAAAACATATATATATACTCGGGATAAAGAAATATAAAGAAAAAACATTGTTATTGCGTATTTCCTATGCATTTCTTTATATTTTGGTAAATAGGTGACCTTGAGAAATTTCAAATGTTGCGTCATTTATTATACGAATCGCTCTACCCATTTGCCAAACATGACGGTGATACATTAATCTATACACATTAATGACAGAGAAGTTATAGGGGGACACAATGTGCCCCCCCCCCCCCTTGGCCCACGCCAATAAACACCAATAAAGAGACAGCACATGCCATTAAGCGACTGAGCTTTATACGTAAATCATCACTTGTGACGTCCTCCGTTGCGATCACGAAGAATAGCCAAAACTTTAGTGATAAGTCTTTTACCCCCCCCCCCCCCCCCCCAAAAAAAAAAGTACTTCGCCTCAATGCAGAGCATTGTGATAGGTCAAACCATTGCAGGGAGACGACCTCCCTGCATGGTCAAACGCAATTCGTGCGTCCTGATGGTTCAATGCAGAGGCTCTCAAATGAGCATGTTCCCAACACTAGTTTTTTCAAAGGAGATTTCAACCCATACTATGTAAAGAAATAGACGTTGCATGGTCGTTTGGGAACAAAAACCACGATTAGGGGAGATTTTGGGCAAGATAATAATTGAAGCAAAGTTTGATCAGGGATATGTGTGTGTGTGTGTGTGTGTGTGAGGGAGAGAAACTAAGTCACTTCTCTGTTTCGATGGGAAGTGATGGTCTTGACACTTTGATGAGGTTGTCTATTAAAAATGTTTTCAAGGGCTCTTTTAATTGAATTAAGGACTATATTCCCATTAAAGGGAGCCCAAACCCAAAGAGCAATGCGGATTGAGTGAAAGCAGCAACATTAGTAGAACATAAAAATCAGTGAAAGTTTGAGGAAAATCGGACAATCGATGCAATAGGATACTCTTCCATATTGTCACAGGTATTTCACACAATTCGGTAAAATTAATGATGTCGATTTCTTCGAATGAATTAAAGAAAAAACAAATCGTAGCTTGTCCCTTTCGATAAAAAAAAAGTAAAATACAAAACTTGAAGATTTCTATTCATACACTAATACAACATGACAATGTCACCACTGTTTCGAGATATCCACATGACTGTGAGATGTCACGAACTTTTTTCCACACAGTGTACAGACTCATGATGAAATTAAAAGTGCGTTTTCTAGTTAAAAGTAGGGCTTACATTGAATTTTGTTGATTGTTACCCAACTCCAAATCCAAACCAGTATTCCAACATGCTGAAGAGAAAAGGCCTACGATATCCAAAATGCGTTATGCAGTGACGGTGATTATCTGAACTCTTCTAAATGAGTATGCGTCACGTCCGAATAGAAGACCGTAAATGCAAACTGTATGCAACTATGAATCTTGTTTTGATGAAAACATCCATGACAGCTAAGGGACCAGTATACTAGGTCTAATGTGAAATATTGTGGTACTAGCAAAAAAATAGAATGAAACCTTTGAGCGTGCGGTGTGACGTTTGTTTTAGCACTGAAGACCTTTATTTGTGTTTTTTTTTGTTCTGCTTGTCCGCTGGATAAACCCACACTCTAAAAAATGCGGGGTTAAAAATGACCCCGAACGGGGTTGAAAATGACCCCGCATATTTGGTCAACTATGCACTAACCCCGTGCGGGGTTACTTTAACCCCGCATTGCGGGGTCACCCAAAATGACCCTGCAGCGGGGTTAAAATTTAACCCCGGCGGGGTTGAAATTCAACCCCGTTGCGGGGTCATTTCTAGATGACCCCGAACGATTTCGGGGTCATTTCAAAATGACCCCGCATGATTGCGGGGTCATTTAAAAAAATAACCCCGCATGACATGCGGGGTCATTTATCCAACCTTTTATGGGCAGCCAAAAATGACGAATTATTTTCACAAATGTCAAATTTTCACATCAAATTTGATAAACAAATTAACATGAATCTTTTTTTTTTTTTACCCAGAGCAAAATGTAGATACAAAGTGGGCCTACATATCAACATGATACGGCATTCCATGATCATTAAAAAGAAAGAAAAGAAAACGAAAGCGTACATTTAGAGTCTAGCAAGCAGTCTTGAGGAATCACCGATCACTGGCGTAATTTGTATGCTTTGTATTGATCAATACCAAAATATCAGAATCAGCTCTGCAATGATTCCCTTCTGCATAAGCAGATTTTGGAGAAAGTGGGCGTGTGCCAAAAGATATTATGATTATAGATATGACTTGTAATCGTCGATAATGATTATGAATTGATAAGTGCATCAGTTTTCCTGGGATTACAAAAACGATTTTAACTTAGTATAATATGTAAAAATAATTTCAGTTTTATACAACTAACACAAAAGCACACAAATCACTGCAAAGTACTAGTATTCGTTTCTTTCCCAATTTATTTAGCACTACAATTCTATCAGAAGAAATTTAACACTTGATCGTGATCATTTTTTTTTTAATTCTGTGTTACAAGCATGCGTTTGTTTACAGTTGGATTTAAAAGATAAAGCTAACCAATTTACAATTGGACAAAAATCAAAACAAACCGTTCAATAATAGGGTTCTATAGAACCCGGGGCCAGAGTTGTCTATTTCTATAGCGAGAGACCGCGATGTGAGATAAAACTAGAGAGTTAGTCTGAAAGTCTGCTAATCCTTAGACTTTGATTCCAGAATGATAGAGCCAGGACGTCAAATAACTGAAACTCACTTCCGTGGTTTTTAGGAAAGTTAAGCTGCGTCTGCGATAGGTTTAAAAAAGTACATAGATAAGAAGATGATCCGTTCGATATAGCCTACATTTACAGAAATTTCAAATATTCCATATTCCAAGCTGTTCGCGTTGATCAGAAGGATGGTGGCCTGGAAAGGTGCCACGATGTCAGTGAATTCGTTCCAGCTAAGCTCAGTGAAGAGGTCGATCGGCTGCTAGACTAGATTTGCATGTTCAGGATCCCCCTGGGCCTACCTGTTCACGACGACGATGATGACAAGATGTGTCCAGCCCTGCTTCGACGATGACCTAATTTAGATTTCAGGCGCAAAGACGAACATCTCAGCAAAGTTCGATCTCGCGACGAAGAAACACCTATAAGAGCACGATAATTAAAATGCACCTTCTGTTGCAACAAATCTAGAAGTAGAACTCGCTTTACTTTAGTTGAAGCTGACGATGTCGATAAACAGTACTGTAACCGTGCTGGAAGTGGAACACCGGCGACGGCTCCAACCATTTGTAGCTTCCGTTTCTGTACCCTTTCGTCTGAAATGAGAAGAGTGTATGGTTTACGTAGGTGTAGGATTCAAAATCAGAATAGGAGCCCAATAGTTCCGTAAAACCAAAAGTTGAGTTATATGCACGTTGTAAATAGATCTGTGTCATGATTTTCTAGATCTTGAAAGATCTACGAGTAGAAAATGTTAGAACTCTCATTTTTTTAAAGCACCCATTCACGCATTCCAGCACTGGAAATGCGCATTGACAGCGCAATGCGACTCGATGTAGACCCTATCTGGTTGACGGAGGGAATTTTTGCTACGTTGTATATTAGGCCCACCTGAGTTATAGAGTTTCTAATTTTTTTAAGGCCTAACGTTAGATATATTCTACATCTGAACTTTTGCAGTCTTGGTCTGGCCTGGCTGGGACAAACAACAACAACAACAACAACAACAACAACAACAAACAAACAAACAAACAAACAAACAAACAAAATCAAGAAAGCACCAAAGTCTGCTTTTAATATTTGCCGGGGTATGTTCAATCATCCGTAGGCTAGATCTAGTGAAACAATGAAATAAAATTCTAAGAGGACAAAATAACAATAAACCACCGAACTTTCACACGAGTTATGTTTATTAACTTTAAAGTTTGAAATCTGCATTCCGTTCTTTCTAACGTTATGGTGGGCTAGATCTCGAAACTGTTTATCTGACTACCGTTAGCTTAGTATAGGCCTAACGTTTCATTTACTCGTTAGACAGCTTGCCTTGAGTGTATAGGTCTAACGTTAGGACTCCAAATCAGAATAGGAGCCCATTTAGTTCCGTAAAACCAAAGTTGAGTTATCTGCACGTTGTAAATAGATCTGTGTCATGATTTTCCAGATCTAAAAAGATCTAATGTTAGAACTCTATTTTTTGTAAAGCACCTATTTTCATTCACGCATTCCAGCACTGGAACTAACGTTAGAATTAGAAATGCGCAATACAGCGCAATGCGAATATAGAGGGAATTTTTGCTACGTTGCGTAGAAACCCGTATAGCCACAGGCCTACCTTACAGTTAGTTAGAGAGTTTCTAGAATTTCTTTTCTTCGTGGGCCTAATTATCTAGGGCGTAGGCCCTAACGTTACATATATTCCACATCTGAACTTTTGCAGTGTTGGTCTGCCTGGCTAACAATTGTTAGCCGTTAGGCCAAAAAGAATTGCTAGGGGTCTACAAACAAAATCAAGAAAGCGCCAATGTCTGCTTATTTGCCGGGGCATAGATCTTCCAAGTCGTTTATGTAGGCCGGCTACATTGAACAAAGGTCATGTAGGCTTTAATATTAGTACTAACTGCTAGTATCTCAAACTCAGGTTCTCTAACAAGTATAGAGTCAGTCACATTACGGGGGTAGAACCCCCATGATACTATTCGGTCATTTAAGGTTTTCTGCAATATTTTATAAACATACATCATATCTACAGCAACGTATGTGAAATATATCAAATTTCTTAATCTCAATTTTCATTTTTTAAATATCTCGCAGAATTTCACAAAATCCCATAAGATATCACCTTGAAAATCCCCCAGAATACGGTCACCGCGATCAGAATTCGGTCACGCGATATGCTGTAGAAACGTGTTATATAGCTATAGGCCCTACCATTACGGTTTCATAGCCTAAAAACCCTAACACCAACGCTGCAAAATTGATAATATAGACAAGGGGTCTAGGTATTATGTACGCCAGTTAATGTGAATGAACAACATAGAAAGAGATATAAGAGGAAAATAGTACCGATAATTACTTTTCTAAAAACATAATATTCATTAAAAAACTAAAAGATTCACTCCAGATCCAGGCTTACCTTTCGCTTTGCTCTTCTTATCACACGATCCTCATCCCCAAACCGTGCCCCACGTACCACCCACTCGGCCGGCCAATACAGTACATCAACTGCGCGAGGCGCGTCGCGTCGCGTCGCGGCCCCTCATCTTTCCGTGCAGCACACATACATTATGTATCACTGCGCGCTGCATATAGAATTCCATGACTGACGCGAAATTAAATAGACCCAAGAAAAATCATAATTTTGACATATTGCTTCTCTGA